>NC_081416.1:88913764-89109875 GCF_949786415.1 Peromyscus eremicus | reverse complement strand
CCCTTCTCCCGGGCACCACCACTGGGCTCAGCTGCAAAGATCGAAGAACTCCAACTTCAAAGGACACGGAAGCCGACACTGACCACATGAAGAGCAGTGGTTCCTCCTGTCCTGCTGCCCACTTGTGGCTCTGCAATCTCTACCCCGATTCTGCAGAACAGCAAGAGGCTGGAAGAAGTGCAGAGAAGCTGTGGAGCTGCATGTCCCCCGCCACCCCCACACTCAGCACCATTCTGAGTCTGGCAGGCTCCGAAGACAACAGCTTGTCCTTTTCCAGAAGGTGCTCTGGTTGCAACACAGTCACAGCTATTAATCTCGGGTGAAGGGCGCAGCAGGGCTTCCCTCTCCCAGGATAGACATGCCGGTTTTTGTAAACTCGGGAAGAACACACAGGGAATTTGACACACCTGAGTGGGCCTCTGACTTGGGGTGACTTTCCTAGTTGACTCTTCCTTGTCCCTCTGAAGGGGGCTGGGTTTGTACCTGTGTTAAGAAAGTCTGGCTGAAAAGAAAGGGTGTCAGAACCTTTAATTTTTAAAAAGATTTATTTTTATTTATTAAAATAAATGTGTGGGCCGGGTGGTGGTGGCACACGCCTTTAATCCCAGCACTCGGGAGGCAGAGCCAGGCGGATCTCTGTGAGTTCGAGGCCAGCCTGGGCTACCAAGTGAGTTCCAGGAGAGGCGCAAAGCTACACAGAGAAACCCTGTCTCGAAAAACCAAAAAATAAATAAATAAATGTGTGTGTATGTGTGTGTGTATGCACGCGCTTGCGCACACACCCACTCGTGTGCCCGCCACATGTGCACAGGTGCTCACAGAGGCCATTGGGTCCTCTGGAGCTGGAGTTACAGGTGGTTCTGAGTTGCCTGCCATGGGTGCTAGGAAGGTTCTCTTGAAGAGCAGCAACCCTCTGAACCACCAGCCATCCCTTTACAACCTTCACAGTCTTAACAGTCAAAGTGGGCAGGCTAGAGAAAGTGTGTTTGCCTAGACCCACAGATCTGGACCTCAGGACTAAGAAATTGCCACATGTCTTGGAGCTGGTCATGGCTTCTCATGTCCCACTGTGAACAAAAATACCAGCTGCAGTTGTTCAAGGTCCCCCAGAGAAGAACACTACAGAGGAAGCGAAGAGATTACCAGGGCCCAAGTCCTTTTGTTTGTGTGTATGTGTACGGGTGTTTTGCCTGCATGTATGTCTGTGTACCACATGTGGGCCTGGTGTCCACAGAGGCCAGAAGAGAACGTCAGATCCCATGGGACTACAGTTATAGGCAGTTGTGCGCTGCCATGTAGGTGCTGGGAACAGAACCTGGGTCCTCTAGAAGATCAGCCAGTGCTCTTAACCACTGAACCATCTCTCCAGTCCCAGAGTCTGAGTCTTAAGAGCTTCTGCAGAGACTAGGCCTGCAGATTCGAACTTTCAGCCAAGTAAGATCAGTTCTTCAAGTCTATCTTCATGTGGTACCTACTGTTAATAACATATCATATGCTTGTTTAAATGGTCTCAAAACACACACACACACACACACACACACACACACACAGAGAGAGAGAGAGAGAGAGAGAGAGAGAGAGAGAGAGAGAGAGAGAGAGAGAAAGAAAGAGAGAGAGAGAGAGAGAGAGACCTGTGAGGTGTTGTAACTAGTTTTATGCTCTAAATATTTTTTGAAAGTCTTAAAGGGTTTTATTATTATTATTATTTATGTATAAAGATTAGCATGATTCTTTTTACTGAATAGGTGGTCTTGAATAATCCATTCAAGGTCACTTAGTCCAAATTAATGAAGCCTATGCCCTTTGAGTGCTGACAGAAACATTGATGGCATGATTTTTTTCTGGATCAGGGTGGAGGTTAGAACATACACTGTAGGAGCGAAGCCCTGGTCGGACTTCTGTGCGTGACTCCAGTAGAGCTGCTGGTGACACATCCTGCCTTCAGATGGCCAATGAGGAAAAAGATAGCTATATACTCTACATATTTTAACCTGTCAATTATGCCTGTGTAAAACTGGGGATGAGGGGAGAGAGAAATGAATCTGATACAAGGAGGAAGAGGAAACAGAGGAGGGTGAAGAGGAGAAGGAGGGAGAAGCAGAGGAGTACGGGGCAGGGGAGGCACAGCTTCTGCAGGAGAGCTAGGTATGGTGGTTGTAATGCAGTACATGGGAGGCTGAGGCAGGAGGACCACCAATCAAGGCCAGCCTGTACTGGATAGCAACACCCTGTTTCAGAAAGGAAAAGCTTCTGTGATGAGCAGCTGACCTGTTTCAGAAAGGAAAGGTTTCTGTGATGAGCGGCTGACCCACCCTTGAATCCTCTAAAGCAGGGCGCTTTCTGCATTGTAGTTGTGGCTGTGAGTGTGAGGAATCCAAATTCCACCAGAGTTATCCTGAGGTCGTCTACAATAATCCTCTAACTTTAAGAGGGCTATGAGAAGGATTAAGTGACAATGAACAAGCCCACCTAAGTATAAAAGTGCACATAGGATTAGCATTTATATGTACATAGCGTTTCCAGTCTAGGGCCAGTGCTTAAACCCAGATCAGCATCCTTATTGTCCTGTCTACTTTATAGGACCCTGGCCAACAGTGTCTCATCACTTTCCAGGAAGAAAAACTGTTCTTGACTTTGGAAAGTAGAAATTGAGGCTCAGAGAATTTCCTTAAAATCTTCTTGTGTGTGTTCATGTTTGTGTGGTTGAGTGCATGTGTATATGGGGGGGGGGGGTCTTCCTTGATTACTGTCTACTTTATTAGTGTATTTTAAAGTTTATTTTATTGTGCACATCTGTGTGTGTGCGTGTGTGTGTGTGTATGTGTGTGTGTGTGATGAGGGCACTTGTATGCCACAGCACACATGGGGAGGTCAGTTGATTTTCAGAAGTTATTTATCTCCTACCGTGGGATCTAGAGATCTAACTCAGGCTGTCGGGTTTGCATGGCAAGAACTTTTACCCATGAAGCCATCTTGCTGGCCCTCCACATTATTTTTTGAGACCTGAACCTCAAGCTCACTGATTGGCTAAACTGTCTGGCCCATAAGCCCCCGGGGCCTGCCTATCTCTGCCCTCCAGCAGGGAGGTTACAGATACACATAGCCACTCCTGGCCTTTCTGGGGTAGGGGGGTGGATGAGAATTCAGGTCTTTGTCCATGCTGGGCATATGTGTACCCCCGAATTACATTCCCAAATCTTTCCACAAAGTACTTTTTTAAGCAAGAGAGGGGGGGGGGATACATGTTTAACACTGATTTTTATTCATGTAAAATAGTAGTGGCTAAAAAGTCCCACATGCTGTGTATAAATATGGAAATACGGACCCGCATACACATACACATGCCATACCACTGGACATGAGAAGTCAGGTGAGTGAGTGCAGATGCACATGGGCCATGAGGACACATGCTTAGAGGGCAATATGGGTGGACTAGTGTCTTCATTTGACGGACAGTAGCACACTGTCATCCATCCACACACACATCCAGCCTCCTCTGTCTTTATCAGCTCTTCTTCCCTGGAGTAACCCACATCCAAACATTCATAGGTCTCTTGGCAAAAGAGTCTTTGATTCGCCCGTTCCCAGTCTCCTTTCTACTTTTTGTTTCTAGACAGGGTCTTACTAGGTTGCCTGGGCTGGCCTTGAACTCATGCTGTGGTCCATGTAAGCCTTGAATTTGCAAATCTAGCTGGGATGGCAGGTCTGCATCACTAGTTCCAGCCTCATTTTCCCTTTCTGATGTTATCAGTCTTGCTGTGTCTGTCCCGCATGCTGTGACGACTACTGCCTAAGACACAGATGGCTCTGCCCAGTCCCTCTCCCAAGAGATGGCTGATCACGAGAGGGAAAGTCCTAGGTTTGGGGGTTTGGTTTTGGTTATTTGTTTTGAGACAGTCTCACTCTAGCACAGGCTGGCCTCAAACTCACCATGATCTTCCTGCCTTAGCATCCTGAGTGATAGAATTCCAGAGTAAGCCACCATGCCAGGAAGTAATGTGGATTTTTAAAGTTGAAGAGAAGGCCAACATGATCCAAGAGAAATGGTGAGGGCGGTGCCCAGAGAGGTTGCTTAGAGAGACGGCAGCTAAGTCAGAAAGAGCTTTTTAGGCAAAGGAAGGGTTCTGTAGAAATACAGACGCAATAGCATTCTTTAAAAGCTTCAATCTAGGTATGAGTCAACTTACTGAGAATATTCATGGGTGCCTGACTTCAGAGAATGCTGGGTTGAACAGAGAAAGGCTTTGCATTAGGTGATGCTCCATGTGGGGACTGGACACATAGAAGTTACATAAAAGGAAGCTGGCATGATGCAATCTTTTATGTCATGGTCCCCATCAATCTGTTACAACAGGAAGGTGTAGTCATCACCACATATTAGCAAATATTTATTCTATTTAACATCAAGGCTTTTATGATGGTAAAGGGAAGGATTGAGATGTCTGAAAAGGAGGTGGCGTTGGTACAGCTTTGTTCTGGCAGCGTCCTGGGCTCCTGAGAAACCACCAACTTTCACAACCTTCAAAGATGTTGAAGGGGAAAGTCTCTCTCTCTCTCTCTCTCTCTCTCTCTCTCTCTCTCTCTCTCTCTCTCTCTCCCTCCTTTTTTTCTTTCTTTTTGGCCAGGTCATAGTAACACATGCCTCTGATCCCACCATTCAGAGAGCAGAGACAGAAAGATTATGAGTTCAAGGACAGTTTGAGGTTTATAGCCAGACCCTAGATGAGGAGAGAGACAGACAAAGAGACACATATGCAGAGACAGAGAGACAGAGAGAGAATGTTTTCTCTAAGGTAGTGAGAAGCAAGATACTCGGTGCTAGATCAGTGAGGCCCCACCCCACCCGGTCTGTAGGAAGGGAGGGGCATGGTATTTGAGGAGGAGAAATGAGAGGAAGGTCAGGTGTTCCTGCAGGTCCAGAAATGTCTTCACTGTCTCCCGTCTATCTGTCTTCTTAACGAAGTTGAGTCAAGGGTGGAACAGATGGGGGAAATAGACAGGGGTACAGATGCGGGAAGTAGATAGCAGGGTACAGATGGGAGAGCAGGTGGGGGTGTGCTTCTGTTTTGTTTTGTTCAGTTAGTACCAGGACTTGCATCCTGAGGCATTTTGTGGACTGGTCCTTTGGGCCTTCAGTACTTACTGGCTAAGCTCCTTGCCAGGGTCCTGGGGAGACCAGAGAGATTCTACTGGTTGTCAGGGGCTTGGCGCTTGGTGGCAGATGCCTCTTGCTTATTATTTTTGTCCCCTGGGCACTAAGAAGTGAATGACCTTCGTCTACCACATGATTCAACCATGATGTTGTGACTCATCAGGGGCCCCCAAAATGAAACTGGCCATGGACTGAGACCTCTGACGCTGTGAGCCCAAATAAACTCTTCTTCCTCTTAATTGTCATCTCAGCTGTGTTGCCATGGTGATAGAATGCTGACTGACACTCACCTTCACATGCCATTGTCTCCACATAGCCAGAGTGGGCATTCAGGAATACCAGCTAGGAACCTCTGTCCTTCGACCCCTGAACCACTTAGAACAAATCCCTGCGCCGATTGGATTCTGTCAACTCTCCTCCATCAAATTGGTCTGCTGGGAAATCAGTGAGGCACTTTCCTGATTGTTAATTACTGTCAGAGGGCCCAACCCACTGCAGGTGGGCCTGGACTGTCTAAGAAAGGTAGCCGAGCAAGCCAGGGGGAGCAAGCCAGTAAGCAGCATTCCTCCCTGGCTTCTGCTTCAGCTCCTGCCTGCCTCCAGGTTCCTGCCTTGAGTCTCTGCTTGGCTTCCTTCCGTGATGGACTATGACCTGTAATAAACCCTTTCTGTCTCAAAGTTGGTCTGGTTAGTGTTTTGTCACAGCAACAGAGACAGACACAAACTAGGGCAGTCCCTGTTTTCCACACCATCACTTTTTGAGTCATTCACAAGGAGAAAGTCATCTTGTTCCATATTGATCAAGTGTCACCAACTTGGGAACAGCAGAGAGAAAGAGAGAGAGAGAGAGAGAGAGATTGCCACAGCTGTCTGTCTCCACTCTGTCCTCTCAGTACAGGCAGGTCTAGGGAGCTTTCTGGGTGCCCCTTTACAAAGGTACTAATCCCATTTGTGAGGGTGCCACCCTCATGACCTAATCACTTCCGAAGGCCTATGCCCTAACACCACCCCAAGGCCATCAGACTGGAGTGTTGCAGCATGAAAACTTGAAGAAGATGCATGCTGTGCTCCTGATATGGACTTTTCTGAAAATCTCCCTATTTCCTACTGTACCGATGCAACAGTCAGTGTTCCGGGGCTCACGTGTGCTTGTCACCAAGTTTCCCCATTTTAGAAAGTCACCAGCAGTTAGCTCCACAGCTGTCCCATCCTGCATGTACCCAATTTTGTCTGATCTTGGAAGCTAGGAAGGTTGGACTTGGTTAGTGCTTGGATGGGAGAAGGTCACCAGTCAGATTGGAGTAGGATTTACCTTTTACATTTAATTTATCATTATCATCATAGTGTGTGTGTGTGTGTGTGTGTGTGTGTGTGTGTGTGTGTGTACACATGTGATGATCAGAAAACAACTTTGAGAGGGAACTCTCTCCTTCCACTGGGGATTCCAGAGATCAAGTTCAGGTCATCAAGCTTGCACAGCAGATACTTTTATTCATGGGGCTAACTCAGCAGTCCAGTAGGATCTACCTAATGACCTCATTTTAATCTGATTACCTCTCTAATGACCCTCGTTCCAAATATGGTCACGTTCTGAGGTATTATTTTGGGAGACACAATTTGCCTCATAACATAGTCTGTCACTATGACAATATAATCCTAGTTAAGAAAAACACATGAGCCCTCGGGTAAAAAGAGGTAGTGTACAAAGGCACAAGGCTACTGTGAGGACTAAATAAAATAATACCCAGAAAGGCTTGCTTTTAGGCGGGGTGTGATGATGCACACCTTAATCCTAGTGCTCAGGAGGCAAAGGTAGATGATCTCTGTGAGTTTGAGGCCAGCTTGATCTGTGGAGAGAGTTCCAGGCCAGCCAGGGTACTTAACATATTTTGGTTTCCATTCTTATGTTTCGGGGGTCATCAGCCAATTCTTTCTACAAAATTAAAGGGTACATTTTCAAAGATAGAATCATGCTGCACCAATACAAAATGAACATATTTTAAAGACCTTATCTACACTATCAATGAGGGAAGCAGTAGGGTGTTACAAGAATTCTCTCTTAAAGGAGAATTCAAAGAATCTCACACACACACACATACACACACACACACACACACACACACACACACACACACAAAGAATACCATTGAAATAAATTTACCAATGGGTACAGGATGACTCTATCTCCCCACTTCTTTTCCACCTTAAGGTAAGTGTTTTGGATTAGCTTTTCTGCAACTTAAATATTTGTAAATTGACCCCAGTGTGGTAGAATCTGTATCGAAAGAACATACCAGACAGGATATCCGTGCACAGAATGCACACATACAATACACATGTATATGACACTCAGAGCTTTTCAGCGATTTTCCTGACAGAGGCAAGTCTTAGACAAGCCGGCCTTCTTGCAGTCTCCCATTTTCAAACAAGGAAGTGCCAGCGCTAAGCCCGCAAAGTTCCCAACTATAAAGCTGTTTAAAAACAAAAACTGTGTTCAAGACTCAGGAGATGGCTGAGTGGATAAAGTACCTGTCACACAAACCTGGGGGCCTGAGTTTGACCCCCAGCATCTGTATAAAAAGCCATGGCCAGGAACAGCAGAGTTTGACTGCACAGGTGTCCATAATCCCAGCACAGGAAGAGTAGAGACAGGTGGATCTCCAGAGCTCACTGGCCAGCCAACCTAGTGGAATGGATGAGCTCCAGGTTCAATGAGAGACCCTGGCTTGAAAACTAAGGTGGAGCGTGATTGACACCTGACATTGGCCTCTGGCCTCCACAGGCATGCATGCACATACTCATGCAAGTGTACTTGCATGTACATTTGCATACATGCACAATGAATGAGTACAAAAAAATAAATGTTTTAAAACTAGGCCGGCATCTCAATGTGATAGAACAAAAACACAATTAAGAATATATTGAGGGGCTGGAGAGATGGCTCAGTGGTTAGGAGCGCTGACTGCTCTTCCAAAGGACCCAGGTTCAATTCCCAACACCCACATGGCAGCTCTCAGCTGTCTGTGACTCCAGTTCCAGGGGATTAACACCCTCACATAAGCATAAATACAGACAAATCACCAGTGCACATGAAATAAAAAGAAATAAATCGTGTAAAATACATATTGAGAGGGGCTGGAATAATGACTCAGTGGTTAAGAACTCTTACTGCTTTTGGAGAGGACCTGGGTTCATTTCCCAGCACCCACATGCAGGCACACAGTCACCTATAACCCCAGCTTCAGAGGATCTGACATACTCTTCCGAACTGTACCAGAGCCAGGCACACAGTGATGACATACATACATGAGGGTAAATACTCATAAACATAAAATAAATATGGTTTTTTAAAAAGAAAAAGAATATACTGAGAGCGGCTGGAGAGATGACTCAGTAGCTAAGAGCCTATACTGTTCTTCCAGAGGGACTTTGATTCAGTTCCCAGCACTCACATCAGATGTCTCACAACCAAGCACCTGTAACTCCAGCTCCAGAACAGTCCAGTACCTCTAGCCTCTACTGAGGCCTGCAGTCATATGCACACGTGTGTGTGCATGCATATACACATGCAAATGAAAAGTAATGAACTGTTAAAAGAAGGAAAACCTCTCTATAAGCACATGATGTCAAAACCCCTGTGATAGTGGCTTTTCTAGGAGGTGACTCTGAAGAACGACAAAAAGTTAGCCTTCACCATCCCTCTCCTCATCCTGCATCTGAGGTGAGGAGCAGGCCCTGCAGAAGAAACCTTGTGTTCTTGCCCCCAGGATCCCTTCTAACCTAGGTCTGCCCACACAGTGACTTGGAGCGTTCTCCCGGCCTCTGAGAGGTCCAGGACGCCTCATCTCTGTAACCCTTGTACATGGCAGTATGCCCAGCCAAGGGCAAACCTCAGTTTACTCAGCCAGGTTAAACTGCATTAAATCTAACAGAATTCCTTTTTGGGGTTTTGCCTTCAAAAGAGTGGGCGGCGTTGCTCATGTCTTACTGCCTTTTAGCCTCACCCACAAACGCAGCTTTCTTTCAATTGCTAACTCTTACTTAGCAGGCAATTGCATAAACACACCTCAACAAGACAAAGGTCAATTGCCTCCCCTTTGACTACGCTGCAGCATGCAAAGCTTGGAAAGCCACAGAGGTACCATTTAGTGGAAGAAAGACCTACACAATTAATCTGATTTCCAACTACTAATTACATATTAGTGCTAAGTTATAATTCCCTCTTCTCGCTGGGCATAGCTGAGCCTTCCATAAATGCATTCTTCCCACTGCAGAGGCTGAGAACTTTGTGGGAAAGGGACCTACGCCTGGATAAGTTAGAATCCTCAGAGCCTAATAACGTTAATCGTAACTGGCAGATGCTAAGCACGTTACGATTTACAGAGTACTGTTTTTACAGGGCATCATTTCGTTCCCATCAATCATCCTGTGAAGGGTGGTCTTCATTCACATTTTAAACACAAGGTCATTATAAGCCAATGAGGTGAAGCTAAATGGGGACAGGCAAGGCTTGGTCTCACATCATCTGACTGCAGATCAAATTCTCTTCTCCAAAAGAGATGAGAAAACAGAGAGGCTCACAGAACCATGGGCACACAGGGTAGAAAGGGCCTGATGAGCTCTCTATTTAGGAAACTAGTGATGTGACCCCTCTACACAGTAATCTAACAAACCAACCATGATCCTCTCTGCCTTTGAGCATCAACTTCACATTAGGCTGTAATCATCTTCTTCATTGAGCTACCAGGGGGTCATTTTTTTTTTTAAATCTGCTACAACAAAGTGCTATCATGCCAACATTAACTTGGAAAAAACAAACCATAAGATAACTAGATCAATGACACAATGGAGTGGACTGTAGAGAGGTATACTACACAATGCTAAAGGGATCCACCCCCTGAAAACACAGCATCAAACCACACAGCTACGTAATATATGTCTTCCTCCATTTTTGCTGCTGTAGTAAAGTATCTGCGTCTGGGTACTTACAGAGACATCTCTTCAGCTTGTGTGTGATTCTGGAGTTCAGAAAGTCCAAGCATCCATCCCTGTCCACCATTTATGAACGCCTACAGCAACCATTGGAAGCATTTCTCTGAAGTGCTATGCTCAGATAGTAGGTAGAAACCCCCTGTTCCTGTGCTCAAAAGTTCTCTCAGTGATCTCTCCATCTTTTCATCTCCAGCAGACATCTGAGAGAAGCCCAGACGCTGTCATCATCCTTGATCTCTAGATAGGAACATTAAGAATCAGTTGTGTGAGGCCGGGCAGTGGAGGTGCACGCCTTTAATCCCAGCACTTGGGAAGCAGAGGCAGGTGAATCTCTGTGAGTTCAAGGCCAGCCTGGGCTACAGAGCAAGTTCCAGGAAAGGCGCAAAGCTACACAGAGAAACCTTATCTCAAAAAAACAAAACACAAACAAACAAACAAACAAAAAAGAATCAGTTGTGTGACTTGGATGAAGTCAGCTCACCATGGGGTTGACATTAGAACTGGGCTCTTTTCTGCCTTTTGCTTTTCCCATTTCACCCACGCTAAAGCAAGGGAGAGGCAATCAGGCTTGAGGCAACTGGCTCAACCCCACCACACAGCAGCTGCATACCCTTAGAGGTATGCAGCTTCAGTTTCTTTCTCTGTAGAATCAAAGCGATAACAGTTGCCGTCACACTGAATCCTACAAAATTTCAATGTATTAATACCAGATAGCACATGTAAAACAGTACCCCAACCCATAACAGCAGCTCAATAACTGGCAGTTGGCATTAAATACCACTCTTATCCCAAATAAATGCATGATAGAAAGTGTAATGCTGGGGCTGGAGCAATGACACAGCAGTTAAGAGCATTGGCTGTTTTCCTGGAGGCACCTAGTTCAGTTCCCAGCACTCACAGTTCAGTTCCCAACATTCACAGTTCAGTTCCCAACATTCACAGTTCAGTTCCCAGCACTCAGAGTTCAGTTCCCAGCACTCACAGTTCAGTTCCCAACATTCACAGTTCAGTTTCCAGCACTCATAGTTCAGTTCCCAGCACTCAGAGTTCAGTTCCCAGCACTCAGAGTTCAGTTCCCAGCACTCACATCAGGTGCCTTAAAACCACCTGTAACTCCAGTTCAAAGGGATCCGAATCCTCTTCTGGCCTCTACTGGTTCTGCATTCAGGTGGTGCACAGACAGACATGCAGGCCACAAAACCTTCACACACAAAAAACAAGTATAATACAGTCATTATTCGCCCAATTTAGTGACACTTCTCTCCTAAGTCTCCCACCATCAGAGAATCAGATACCTGTTACTATTAACACAACGCAAATGCGTAGAAATACTTAAAATTCTGTTGAGAAATGGAGAATTAAGACATTTGTCTAAAACTTCAAAATATCTCAAAGGATGAGCCTTTTCCACATGCCTTTATTTTTTATTTTTTATTTTTGGTTTTGGTTTTAGTTTTTCAAGACAGGATCTCTGTGTGTAACTTTGACTGTCCTAGAACTTACTCTGTAGACCAGCCTGGCATTGCCTTGAACTCACAGAGATCCACCTGTCTCTGCCTCCTGAGTGCAGAGATTAAAGGCGTGTGACACCACTGCCTGGCTCTACATGCATATTTTTAAGAGAAATAAAAAATAAGACTCATTTCAAACCCTCTCCTGCTGGGCACAGAGGGAAGCCATGGTGTCTGTCATCTGTCACTGGTTTCTTGTATTTCTCTTTTCTCTGTGGCCAGTGACCATATGTCAGGACGAGCTAGGGTTTTAATGCTGCCAGTGGGCAGGGCATAAAACAACGGTAATCAGTTCCCTTCCACAACAACACTCCATTTTTCATCTGTTCGGCAATCATGGATTAATTATGAGCCCATCTCTCCAACAGGTGGTACCTGTGGTCACATGACCATAGCAGAGCCGCCTCGAAAATCAGGTAGATAAGCAGTCTATCCTAATTTCAAATACAGCTGTCCATCAGCTGTGTATACAGGGGTCAGGGCAGTAGTACAATTTACCAGGATGGTCTTCATGGGTGTCTTAGATCTTTATATTTGCTAATGGTGGTGGCGAGGCCATTCAAACAGCCCCTCAGTTGAGTGTCTTCTCAGGTTAGACCAGGGTAGGTCTAACACTCAAGGAGGTGCTGTTTCCATCATATCACCCATCACGTAGTTCTCCATTATCTTGGCATTCACCAATTCTGGTGGCTTTGCCAGGGATTTTAAAGAAGTATTTCTCAAGCATTCACTTGGTCACATAAAAAACTTAAACATATATTGAAATTGTATCTTTCAGCCCATCTCTGGTGCTTCAAAATGATGTAGAAAACATTTTTCAATCTATGTGTTGTGATTTGAGAGTCATACCATGGATTAAATTTCAAAGAACAGGAAGACTTGAGGCTAGATGTCCAGAGAATGTGGTTCTATTTGAGCCATGACATGGCCCAAAAGGTGACGACAGAGCTGCTCATGAGGTGACCAGGCTCAGCAGTGCTTCCTGGCAGGACAATCACTTATTTGAAAGACAGCTAGACTACAGTTACTCAAACTGGGTTTGGGGCAGTCATTTTCCTGAAAATGAGTGAAGCCTACTCTTTACTGCCAGGAAAAGAAATGGCTTCTTAGTTTCTTGGTTGGTTGGTTGCTTGGTTTGTTTGGTTAGTTCTTTGTTTCTTTGGTTGGTTGGTTTTTGTCTTTGTTGACATCAAACACTGAGCTGTTAACTCAAAGTTAGAATTTTGGGAAACCTGTATCTATAGCTATATTGACTTAATAAAATGTAAGCTATGGAGCTGGGCATAGTGGCACAGGCCTATAATCTTAGCACTAAGTAGGCAGAGGCAGGAGGATTGCCATATCTTTGAGACCAATCTGGTCTACATAGTGAATCAGAGCAGCCAGAGGTATATAGCCAGAGATCCTGTCTCAAAGGAGAAGGAAGAGGAAGAGGAGGGTTGAGACAAAAAGGTACAAGGAAAAGATTCAGTGATTCAGGAGGAAAGTCATGGAAGACAAGAGAAGAAATTAGAAACACCAAAAGCCATAGAAAGAGAATCAGAAACACTTCTCTGTAGAGGCCTCGGCCATCAGAGTCACACAGAGGGAATTCCATTTACATTCAGTTGCTGGACAAACACCACGATTAAAGCAACTTAGGGGAGGAAAACGTTTATTTCATTTATACTTCTAGGCTACAGTCCATGATGAAAGAAGGTAAGGGCAGAAACTCAAGAAGGCAGGCCTCTTGCTATTCCATGCAGCATCGCCTCTGACCAGGGAATTCGAATAGCCGAAAAAGGACAGCAGAAACCAAGGAGGAAGGGTGCCTGACGGCTTATGCAAACTCATGTCTAATGATCTATTTTATACAGCTCAGAACCACCTGGACAAGGAACGGTGCCACCCACAGTGGGCTGGACCCTCTTCCATCAATGAAAGCAATCATGATTCTCCACAGACATGCCCACAGGTCAATCTGATCTGGCCAATCCCTCAATTAAGATTTCCTTCTCAGGGAATTCCAGTCAGTTTCAAGTTGACAGTTAAGTCTAAGTAGGCTATACGGTGACATTGAAGGTGCATGGGGACCCCAAAGGAGCCCAGGTCTGGAGAAACAGCAGTCAGGTAAAGGCCTGCCGGCATGGTAGCCTCCGTGGTTCCAGCTCTGGTTAGCCCTGGGGCCACATCTGCCCATGCCGCCTTCTTGTGTCCAGTCTAGAACTTGATTCAGACTGGCTTTCAGAAGTGTGTCCTTTCATTTTGATATTTCCCATAACTTGTGTGAAATATATTATTTAATATATTAACATTCCATGTCTGATACATTAGGAAGAAAGAGTGCTGCTTGGTAGTAGCATGAACATACCTGTGTGTTTCCATTAAACCCGAGTCTCCTTCTGCTGTGAGGACGCCCATTCCAGCCGTTAAGACACAACTCTTCCCGGGCCTGACCGCTGACATGGTTCTCACTGAGCCTGTAGCAGTTCTTCAGAAGGGTGGGTCCACAGATGATCTCACACACTGTCTGAAGACTCAGATTGTGGAATCTCCGATCCATAATGTACAGACACTTTTGTCAAATGCAGTAAAAGTGAATAATTGAAAAAAAGAAGCATAAACAGATAACTAATACAAAGTTGGTTTTCATATATAATTATAATTATGTTTAAATTATCTTTTATTTAAAAAAAAAAGATTCCAGGCCATGGAGATGGGTCAGTAGGTGAAGACACTTGCTGCCAAGTCTAACAAAATGAGTTCCCTGGGCCCCACATGGTAGAAGGAGAGAATGGATGGACTCCCCCATGTTGTCCTATGACTTCCACAGGAGTGGGCACACTCACACACATGCACACACTAACACACACAATGTTTAAAAACAAAAAAAAACCAAAAAAGACTTGAATCTGACCCTGGTGATGTTGTCAATACCAGATGGAAAATGCAATTTGTAAAGGTACTTTCTTTTCATTGCTAATGCACTGGGGACTCGGTCCCAAGGTCTCGCTCATGCTAGGCACACAATATGCCACTATATCCCAGGCCCTTCCTTTTTAGGCAGAACTCACTCATTTGCCCTAGGCTGTCCTTGAACTCCACACCCTCCTGCTTCAGCCTCCCGAGTGGCTGATGACAGGCTTCTGCTGCTGGACCTGGCTTTTGAATGTATTTTCAAATTTGGTCAGTATCGGTGATAGTGTCTCACAGATCTGCAGTGACAAAATGTCACCTTTTAATGGTTGCTGTTACATTCTGGGCTCTGACCTAACAATCTGTATAGAAAGTTTGTTCTTCCAAATGTCTCCTTTTATTCATATCGTTGGCTCTTACCTGCCAACGGAAGAATATATACTTATCCCCTCCTTGCATGGAAATATTCTGATATTGAAAATTGAGATGTTAGATGTGGTCGTTTGAGTGAGAATGGTCCCCATAGACTCATATGTTTGTGTAGCTAGAGTTTTCCTGCCTGGCCCACAGTCAGGACAAATCTCTGTCATCCACCAGTCCCACAGCTGTTCAGACCAAACCAAGTAAACACAGAGACTTATATTGCTTACAAACTGTATGGCCGTGGCAGGCTTCTTGTTAACTGTTCTTATATCTTAAATTAATCCATTTCTATAAATCTATACCTTGCCATGTGGCTTGTGGCTTACCGGCATCTTCACATGCTGCTTGTCATGGTGGCGGCTGGCAGTGTCTCCTCCCACCTTCCTGTTCTCTCAATTCTCTTCTCTGTTAGTCCCGCCTATACTTCTGCCTGGCCACTGGCCAATCAGTGTTTTATTTACTGACCAATCAGAGCACATACAGACCATCCCATAGCAGTTTGAATACTTGCCCTCCAGCTGGTGGAACTGTTTGGGAAGGACTAGGAGGTGTGGCCTTGTTGAAGGAGATGGGTGTTCAAAAGACTCTGCAGTTTCCAGTTCTCTCTCTCTATCTCAGGGACATGGTCAAATTGTGAGTTCTCAGCTGTCCCTTCATTCTGCCATTAAGAGCTCTGACTCTCTGAAACCATAGACCCAATTAAATCTCATAGTGTTTTATCTTTTTTTTTTTTCCTTTTTCCGGAGCTGAGGACTGAACCCAGGGCCTTGCGCCTAGCAAGCGCTCTACCACTGAGCTAAATCTCCAACCCCTCATAGTGTTTTATCACAGTACTAGAAAAGGGACTAAGACATCAATCAAGAAAGCCTGAAAATCTACTCACCTCTTTTCCAAGGTGACAAAATGGAATCGTGTCTTCCAAGAACAGGAAGGGTTAATTTCATAGTGGAAATATTTTAGAGTTTTTCTCCTCAAAAAGTACTTACTTCTGCATGCAGCATGGCCATTTCTAATCTGCTTCCATATTAACACTTAGCACATAAGGAGAATAACACATCTAATGTATTACTCTGTCTATAATTCACTGATTTTACTCCAGAACTAAGCAGAATGTTTAGTTACACTAACTTTTAAAATCTTTGTGTGTGTGTATGTGTGTGTGTGGGGGGGGATGAGGGAGATATGTCTATATGATGTGTCTATGTCTGCATAATGCTTGTGTGAGACTGTGGGCAGCACACACAAGCCGTGGCACATGTGTGGAGGCCAGAAGACTACCTCAGATGTAGGTCCTCACCCTCCACCTTGTCGGAGCCTGGGTCTCTTGTATTTGTCAATGTGTACACGGGGCTAACTGGCCCACAAGCTTTGGGAGGTTCTCCTCTCAGCCTCTTGTCTCACTGTAAGATAGCTGGGACAGCAGCTGCAGGCTACTGTGTCTGCCTCTTTGTGGGTCCCAGGGATCTGAACTAGGGTCTTCACGCTTGCCTAGAAAGTGCTTACCACAAAGTTATCCCACCAGACTTCAGCTGGCTTTAGTAGCAGAGCTTTATCAGGGTGGGAGCTGGCGCACTGATTTATAATGTCCCAAGAGCTTTAATATGATAGCCATCTCCTAACGTCACTGCAAGGAACACACATTAAGTCTAAATCACACTGGTGCACAATAGGAGCTTTCATAATGTATCAGTTCAGGCCTAATTGGATTTGTCAAAAAGTGAAAAAAAATCCAATTGTTTCCTCCTGTCACTTCCTGTGTGAAGGCTAGAGAGACATCCATGTTAGTGGTCTCTGCATTAGTCACAACTGCACGAAGCACACCTCCTAAGCTTTCATGTTCCGAGTCAGATTTCCATATCATTAGGATACATTAAGCTACAGCCTTCTAAAGTGTCACTTAAGCCACTTCTTTGTCACAGAGTCACCCAATGTTTGCAAGCCAGTAAGGCAAGGTGGTGCTCCTAGAACATCTCAAACACTGGACTTTTAGACCAAGCAACCCGAAGTGCTACTTTATATGCAGCACATGAAGAATGGAGGGTAGGGCGGGGATCCTCAGCCCTGCTCTGTCAGCTTTTGACACTCCAACACTCGGGGGTTTTGTTGTTGTTGATTGTATCCAAGTCCCACATAGGCTGGTAGGTCTATTTCTTCATTATTTCTACAAATTGAAGCATAATGGGTTGAAGTTTGTATGTGTGTGTGTGTGTCTGTGTGTCTGTGTGTGTGTGTGCGTGCATGTGTGTGCGTGCGTGCATGTATGTGTGTGTGTCTGTGTGTGCACTGTGTGTCTGTGTGCGTGCATGCATGTGTGTGTGTGTGTGTGGGTGTGGGTGTGTGTGTGTGTGTGCGCGCGCACAGCACATACGTAGACATCCGAGGAGAACCTGCTGACTTGGTTTTTTTACTTCTGCCATGTTGAACCTGATGATCAAACTGGAGGTCAAACTGGACAGCAAGCAATTCTACCCACTGAACACCTCGCACACCTGACCACTGCGACGAGTGTTTGTCACCATCAGTTTCTCAAACCCCTTTCTGCTGCTGTCGGTGGTTTACTACAGCCACGCTCAGAAAGGTCGTGTCTTCTCTTGACGAAGCAGCTGGAATGAAGGAGGGTGTCTAGTAATCTGTGAGTTACAGTTCATAAAATCAATACCAAAGTTGCCTCCCTGGTTTAACCAAAGTGCAGAATTTCAAACAGGCTTTATTAACATTTGAAATGATTTCAAAATAATCATTTTAATAACTTCACATTGATTTTTATAAAGTTTTGGGTTGTGATGATCAACTTTAAAATACTGCATCTTGTGGTCCCGTTCTATGAGACAAGCACAAGTCCGTACTGGGAAGTTGCAGCGATATTAAAATTCTGTGAAGGCAATGAAGTCCCTGGTTATACATTGCTCAATATCTTCTTTGGATTCTTGCCTAACAGGAACACTCCAGTTTCTATGAAGATATTAGAAGACGTGATAGAGTCATCTTTCATGAGAAGCATTCAAGGAAGACATCTCTGGAATTCCTGTTTTCCTCCTGAAAGTACATTTAAAAACCAGTGCGTCACAAACAGCTTTGGGAGGTCTGCCCTGCCCTCTACTGTTCCTCAAAGTAAATGCAGCCACCATCCACATTTACTTTATGTGCATGATGAGAACCAGAGTGTTTTGCCAACTGTGGGGTGAGCACTCTCAGCCTGTCAGGCAATGAGTAGACATACACCATCTTAACTCCTTCTTAATATTCATCATGATCCTATGAGACGAATAAAATGCTTTCGTTCCTATTTCACATTAGAGGAACTCTGCCCAGAGACACTATGCAGTGTGTTGAGGACACACAGCTAATAAAGTTCTACAGCTCTGGTCCTGGCTGACATTAAAATACACAGTCATTCCTCTCTGTCTCATTGCCTCAACTTATAAGTAGTTATAGATATGTGTTGCTATCCTTGTTGCAGAACACCACACAGACACACATGTAGACACACATGTTCAATATGGCCACAGCACATACTGAAGACAAGAAAGCCACGCAAATGCTGACTAGGAAAGCAGACTGTGGGTATAGATAATTTTTTTCTGGTCAAATGGGCATTGAGGCCATGGCATCTTGGTGTTTCCAGCAATGGATAATGCATGGCAATTTCTTCTTTTTTGTTTTAAATTTTAAGTTAAATTTGTGTGGATGACATGGAAGGGTGTGTGCCCCATGGTACAAGTGTGGAAGCCAGAGGAAACTGTCCGGGGCTGATTGTCTCCTTTCTCCTTCACGTGGGTCCTGGGGTTGAACTCGGGTTGTCGGACTGTTTGGCAAGCACCCTTACCCACCGAACCATCTCCTTCTCTTTTCTTCACTCTTTAAGACAAGGTCTCACTGCATAGCCTAGGCTGCCTTCAGCATTGTGCTTTTCCTGCCTCCGTCTCCCAAATGCTAGGATGAGAGGCTGAGAGAGGCTCAGCAGTTAAAAGCACTGGCTGTTCTTCCAAAGGAACAGAGTTCAATCCCCAGCACCCACATGACAGCTCATTGCCCACTATAACTTTAGCCCCAGGGGGATCCAATGTCCTCTTCTGGCCTTCGTAGGCATAGTGCCCAGACATACATGCAGGCAAAATATCCCTACACATAAAAAATAAAAAATTTTGCTATGCGGTGGTGGCATATGCCTTTAATCCAAGAACTCCAGAGGCAGAGGCAGGCAGATCTCTGAGTTCGAGGCCAGCCTGGTCTACAAAGTGAGCTCCAGGACAGCCAAGACTTGTCTTTAAAAACCAAAAGAAAAATAAATAAATAACAATTTTTTTAAAAAATGATAGAGTTATACACATTCGCCCTATGCCCAGTTGGCTGACCATTTCTAGGGTATCATCTGGCTCCATGGATAGTGAATTTTTACTAGGCAATCACTTAACCAACTAAGCTACAAGGCCACAAGAGAGTGTATTTGCAAATATTAGGCACTGGTGTTGCATAGAAATTCAAAGGAGCTGCATAGAAACCTTCAATTGTTTCTAGAAACTCTGAGGTTGACAGATGAAATCCAGCACAGCCTGATGGGACACTTCCCAGGGTTATTTATGATCACAGGGGCCTAGTTCACTGACTGATGTGCCCATGCCTTTGGGAAAGTCATAGGTTCCCTAAATGAGTCATTTCCAGCCAGCCTGGGCTACCAACCAGAGCAGCTTGTCTAAGAGCAATAGTTATGAGATTTAACAATGATGAAGATGCCACTTTGTGTCACTGTGACTCACAGGGACCAGGGCTATGGTGTTCTGGGATCATAATTTTTGGTCTTTGTTTACTATGTGTTTGAAACATTTCACCAGAGAACAATGTTAGGTCATGGCAGGTGCAGAAATATCATTTATCATCTAATGCCAGGCTTCACTTGGTGTTTCTTAACCATCACACTGTCAGGATGGAGTACAATATATGCAAATTTTTTCCAAGGGAAATTTTACTCCCAGTTCCCACCTGCACCTCATGAAAGCAACCTTCCTGTTTTGATAGCAGATCGCCTAGTGTCATTTACCCTCCAAACACATCTGCTAGCTGGGACAGCAGGGACTTTCCCAGCTCTGGGCTACTACTGGGAACTTCCATGACATGACATAGGGCTGTCCCAGGGCAGAAGCATCAGGGTGGGGGACAGGGAATGGGAGGGTGGTTTAAGAAAAAGCACTGTGGAGTGGCAGGTCAGAGCTCTGAGCAGACTGCCCAGGAGGGCTAATTCCATGACCTGATCGCTCGCTCTCTCTCTCTCTCTCTCTCTCTCTCTCTCTCTCTCTCTCTCTCTCTCTCTGCCCCCACTCCCCGGTTTAAAACCTGGCCCAGACCTCAGGATGGTCAAATCTAGTAGGCAAAGAGGCTATAGATTATCAGCAAAGAACAGTTGTTAGGCTCCCAGCAAGTTAGAGTGTAGGGAAGACACTATGAATAATGATTATGGGAACCTGCAAGGCATAGTGATACACCTGGACCTCACCAGGCAAGGGAGCCATCGCCACTCCAGGCCAGAAGGAAGGGAGGGAGGAATAGAAAAGGAGAAGGGAAATGGACAAGAAGAGCTAAATGGTGTGGAGGAAACAGCACTGCTTTTCTATAAATTCAAAACCAATTGAGAGTTACACCCAGTAGTCGGACTGACATCTTGTCAAGAACTCCACCCTTATAAAAATGGTAAAGACAGTAGATAAATAAATCTTCAGATATTAGCTAAAAGGACTTGACACTTCAGACAGTACAGAAAAAAAAAAAACGAACAAACAAACACAGGCTCCCCTGTGGGGCGTAGTGGGGAATCAGTCTCATGAAGTAGGACACGGAGAAGCCAGTAGGATGTGCGCCCCATCTTCCCTAGGAAACCATCTCCCCAAATTGAAAGTTTCTTGGTTGCACATGACCTTTCCATCTCTATAACTTGCCCATCAGACACTCACTCTGGCTCTTCACTGAAGAAGGAATGAGTGAGTGTAGTGGGTAGCTGTTCCAGCTTTGACTTGGAAATACTACCCTCAGTGAGGCTTCTGGTAACTGTCACGCCTACCCATGGCCTACCCCTGAGGCAGGGCCAAGATGGGAGTCCTTAAGACTGGAGATCTTGGGGTTGGGGATTTAGCTCAGTGGTAGAGCGCTTGCCTAGCAAGCACAAGGCCCTGGGTTTGGTCCTCAGCTCTGAAAAAAAAAAAAAAAAAGACTGAAGATCTTGATATGCTGACTCTCTTGGTTCCTGGTAATCCTGGATGTTGGTAGACCGAGCAGAGTTCTCCAGAGAATACCACTAGACGGGTCCTGTAACCTATCCCTTTACTTGTTGTAAGTAAAACCCCCAAATAAACCTCCCTTTTAACTACGTGGAGTTGCCTTAATACCTCCCCCAATAAGTGAGTGAGTGTGTGAGTGAGTGAGTAGGTGAGTGAGTAAGTGAGTGTGTGTGTGTGTATGTGTGTGTAGGTGGGTGGGTATGGGAGGGAGGGAGGGAGTGGTGTGTGGAGGGGGGGTGAGTGAGTGAGTAGGTGGGTGGGTGGGTGAGTGAGTGGGTGGGTGGGTGTGTGGGTGGGTGAGTGAGTGAGTGGTGGGTGTGTGGGTGGGTATGGTGATATTTTATTTGTACTGAAATGTTATATTTTATTTGTATGTTAATAAATAAAGTTTGCCTGGAGATCAGAGGTCACATAGTGAGCCATAAGCAGAAGTCAAGCAGTGGTAGCACATGCCCTTAATCCAATCACATGGCAGGCAGAGTCTCTGTATGGTCAAGGACACAGCCAAGCGTGGTGATACAAGCCTTTAATCCCAGTACGAATCATAGAGATCTGGAGGTCTGTATAGACAGGCAGTAACAAGGAAGTCATGTGGCTCGGCTTAGAGCCAGTGAGAAGGCAGAACAGAAAGGCAATAAAAGCACAAGTCAGACAAGAAGAAGCTCTCTCTGGGGGAAGTGACAGCGGCAAGGTGGTAAGATAAGGTAGTCATGGCTCTTTGCTAGTTCTTTGATCTCTTTGGCTATTACCTCTGTATTTGGCTCTGTGTTTCTTATTTAATAAGACTATTTAGAAATTTGACTACATTTGGCACCCAATGTGGGGCATGAACCCACAATCCTGAGATTCAGAGTCCCATGCTCTATTGACTGAGCTAGCCAGGCTGGCCTTGAACTCGTGATCCTCCTGCCTCCACCTCCTTCTGGCCTGCAGGTAGGTGAGTGAGTGAGTAAGTGAATGAGTGAGTGAGTGAGTGAGTAAGAGCCAGGCACAGAGTTCTAGAAAACACCCCTCCTGGTGGCAGGAGAGCTAGATCAGTAGTTAAGAGCATTTGCTGCTCTTGCAGAGGACCCAGGTCCAGTTCCTAGCCCCTGCATGGTTGTTCACAATCATCTATATCCCCACTTCCAGGGTATCTGACATCCTTTTCTCACTTCTGGGAGCACCAGGCACATGTGCAGTGCACATACATACATGCAGGCAAACACTCATACATATAAAAATGAATAAATCTAAAAAACAAAATAATTCCCCTCCTGTATGAAACACAGAGCAAGGAAAGAGAGGTGTTTCTGTAAGGGTCTCATCAAGGGTTGTTCACTGGGAGCCAGGGTCCCATGATCTAGTCTAAGTATTTTTTAAGACCCTCAAATTTTTATAATTGTCTACTTAGTAAAGTTTTATTTAGAACCTGGTTTGTGCCAAGGAAGGTTATAAATTCTGGGAGATTCAAAGAGTAAAACAAAGGTGCTGCCTTCACGTGCCATGGAGGACAGAGACTTGTTTATGATATTACAAATGACACAAATAATGAAGAGATCTGGAGAAGGGTGAAGAGGCTAGTCCTTCGCTACAGCAGTAGGCCAGGAATGTCAATGAATCAAGCAAAAGAATAAGACAAAGAGATCAGCAGGGATGTGGGAAACTAGAGACCACATCATAGTAACATCTTTCGTTGACATAAAAGTATAGATACTGGATAAAACTATCAGAAATGAAAGGGCTAGCAAGATGGCGCAGCAGAAAGGGCACTCATAGTTCTTGCAGAAGACCCAGGCTCAATTCTCAGCAGCCACATGGTGGCTCACAACTCCCTCTAACTCTAGTTCCAAGGGATCCAATGCCCTCTTCTGACCTCTGCAGACTCTGCACCCATGTGGTACACATACATGCATTCAGGTACACACATACACACTTAAAATAAAAACAAATATTTATTTAAAAATCTATTTCTCTTTCCTCTTATCCCATTAAAGCAACTAATCAGGTGTGATCTAGAGGGGTTAGGTCACACAAGTGGAAACCCATCCAGAAGGGCCTATCAGGCTTCCTAGACTACAAATTCCACCCATAGGAATCTATCCTGAGGGAATTAATCAACAGAAGCAGGAAGACGCTCATTGAAGCATTAATCATACTAACAAAATAATTAGAACTTGCTTAAATATCCAGCCATGAGGGAAAGGTTAATACATTATAATCAACTTGCTCAACTAAATATTATGAAGCAATTAAACGTGACAATTAGAAAGCCTATGTGACAAGATGGGAATTTTACTAATGTGTTACTGAGTGTAAAAAGTAGAATATAAAAATATGGTTTCATAGTAGTTAGCACTCCATAAAATTACACCATGTGAATGAGACAGATAGGCAACAAAAATATCAAAACAACTTGTTGGGGAAGGGGGATGCTTAAAATGTGCTTTTTCTTGTGTTTGGAGAACTATTAATGCATGTGTTGTGCATAAAATTAAACTTCCCCTGGAAGGGTCTTAGTTTGGGGTTAGAAAAGGTGATTTTCTTTCTCTGTCTCTGTCTGCTCTCTCTCTCTCTCTCTCTCTCTCTCTCTCTCTCTCTCTCTCTCTCTCTCTCTCTCTCTCTCTCTGGTTTTTAGGATTTTCGAGACAGGGTTTCATGTGTAGGTCTGGTTGCTGTGGAACTCACTCTGTAGACCAGGTTGGCCTCAAATTCCACCTGCCTCTGCCTCCCAAGTGCTGGAATTTAAGGCGTGCACCACCATCACCAGGCTAGAAAAAAATTATTTTCAAATTAATTTATGTGTATTTATTTCCCAACCATTTACATTGTGAAAAGAGGACTTCAGATATTCTGATGTTTACAACTGGTAGAAAGCGCAAGGATGCGCCTCTGGGAAGGGAGAAAAGTCTTTCCCATTTTTTTTAAAGCAAAGGACAGTTTTGAGCATTAGGGCCGGAAATAAGATTCAAGGATAGGGCTGGAGAGATGGTAATTTCTCCAGAGAGAGAGAGAGAGAGAGAGAGAGAGAGAGAGAGAGAGAGAGAGAGAGAGAGAGAGAGAGAGAGAGAGAGAGAGAGAGAGCTGGTCATGCTGGACGTCTCATTCCATTTCAGGACTTCAATGGAAAAATAAGGAGCTGGAGAGATGACTGTTCTTCCAGAGGTCCTGAGTTCAATATCCAGCAACCACATGGTGGCTCACAACCATCTGTAATGAGATCTGGCGCCCTCTTCTGGCCTGCAGGCATACATGCAGACAGAGCTTTTTTTTTTTTTTTTTTTTTTAAAGTAAGGTTTGGGCTGACCACTGGATTTTAGACAGTTGTGAAGTGACAACCACAGTGACCTCATTCTGACTCTGGAGAACTGGTTGCTGTTTTGTTTTTTTTTTTAAGATGTCTTTATTTTTATTTTATGTGTATGAGTGTTTTGCTTGTGAGTATGTCTGTACACCACTTGTGTGCCTGGTGCCTACAGAAGCCAAAACAAGATGTCAGATTGCTCTGGAACTGGAGTTACAGACAGTTGTGAGCTGCCTGTGAGTGCTGGGAACTGGACCAGGGGGCCCCTGTAAGAACAGCAAGTGCTCTTAACAGCTGAGCTTTCTCTCCAGCCCCTGGGCTTTTTGTTTGTTTGATTGGTTGGTTGGTTGTTTTATTTTTTTTGGGGGGGGGAGGGGTTTGAAACTCCACTTAAAATGTTTTAAACTTTAATTTTAATTTATTTGTGTGTATACATATTACATACACATACGTGAGCATATGCCCCTGTGTGCATGCAGAGGCCAGAAGTAGACGTAGGGTGTCTTGCTCTACCATTCCCTGCTGTATTCCCTTGACACAGGGTCTCTCACGAATGGGGAGATAGAAAGGAGGAGCCCTAAGCAAGCTGGCTAGGTAGACTAGTGTAATCCGTGAGCTCTGGGTTCAGGTGAGACCTTGCCTCAATGGATAAAGTGGAATGCTATTGAGATTCCCAGCATCAGCCCTGGGCCTCCACATAGGTACAACACACACACACACACACACACACACACACACACACACACACACACACACGCATTTACATCCATACATGCTTGCATTCCCCCACCCCCAAACATGCATTTACACATGCATGCAGAAAAGAAAGGAAAGAGGAATAAGAGGGTAAAGGTTTGAGTTCCCACTAAGACAGAGGAGGCCAGAGGATGAATTGTGGGTCAAAACGAGCAGCGGGGACAGGATGGCAAAAAGGGGGCAGCTACAAACTCTGCAAGTACAAGGGGGGCTGGGGTGCTTCTCGGGACAGGCAAAGTCTGGTACAGGCCAGGCCTGCAACTTGAGGGGTCTTTAGGTACAGATACTTGCCTGGTAAGCTTCCTTCGCTGCTTGTCCCTCCTGCAACCTGGTGGGTGCCCTGCATAAGACATGTTCTTTCCCGATTCCACGGCTCTCTGCCCATGCCCCTCCTCTTCTTATTTGCCTGCCCGCTGCCCGCTGCCCGCTGCTCACTGCTTTGATCTTTGAAGGCTTAGCTCAGCCCATTCCAGCTTCTCCCCGCCAGAGCCCAGCTGAGGGCTTCCTGCTGGGGTCCCCATAACTCTAGCCATGGACCTCCTTCCAGAAGCTGTCACGTGGCTGCAATTATTTTGGATGCCTTTCTCTTACTAATCCTGAGCTCGCTGCGGGCAGGAACCACGTTCTATTCATGTTTTCGCCTTCTGCATGGGGCCTGACATAGAAGATGTGTTCAAAAAGTCAAGTGAATGAATTTTAAAAAAAGTTTTTCCCCCCCTCGGATTCGGTTGAAGAGGCGATTACAGTCACTTGCGTCAGACATGCTCCATTGTGCTTGAAAAACACTTTCGCTTCTCCTCCCACGACCAGTGACTCATTCTTGGGGCAGATAACACAGTTGTGAGGTGCAGAACTTCACTTTCTCAAATCTTTTCAAAATCTGTTTTTCGAACATTCTCCTCCAAAGACAAGAACACAGGGAGATTTTTTGGAATCTCTGCACTCAGAGTTGACTGATAGAATACTAAAGATGTTTGGAACTTCGTCTCTGCAGAGCATCCAAAAGAGAACGGGCGGGCAGGTGGGTCCCAGAGCCAGGCATTCACCTTGGCTCCACTCATGGCGCATAAGCCTCAGGGCCATCATCTATCTCACTCAACATCCATAGCATCTCCATGTGTCCTGGAAGGTGAGGAGACCAAAGACAAGAAAACACGGTGCAATGACAGCCTGTTTGTTCTGGATTGAATAAAGGAGACACCCACTGAAACTGGATGTAGATTCTATGTGTGTATGTGATCTGTGCACATGTTCATGTGGAGGTGTGCCTTGGGTGTGCAGTTGCATGTGTACATGTGTGTGCATACATGCAGAGGCCAGAGGTCAATGTCAAATGTTTTCCTTAATTGCTCGCCACTTTATTAATTATCGTTATTTTGGAGTTTTTTATTTATTTTAAAAAAGATTTATTTTCATTCATTCATTCATTTATTTTATGTGTATGAGTGTTTGCCTGCATGAACGTATGTGCACCATGTGCATGCCTGGTGCCATGGGAAACAGAAGAGGGAGTCAGATCCCTTGGAGCTGGAGATTGGACCCAGGTTCTCTGCAAGTGCTCTTAGCTACCAAGCCATCTCTCCAGCCCCATCCTTTTGGTTGTTGGGTCTCATACAACCCAGACTGACCATGAACTACTATGTACCTAAGGTTGACCTTGAACTCCTGATCCTACTGTTTCTGTCTCCTGAGTGTTGGGCTTATAAGCATTCACCACTACACCTAGATTTCCACCTTATTTTTTTTATATTGTGTCTTCCACCGAACCTGGCACTCACAGATTCAGCTAGGCCGGCTGGCCAATGAGCTCTCAAATTGCCTGTCTTCATCCATAACTCCCTATGCTGGGATTACAGATATGTGTTCTACATCCAGCTTTGACGTGGATTCTGGGATCTGAGTCCAGGTTCTGCTTGTGTGTCAAACACTCTACCCACGGAGCTGCCTCTAGGACATGGATGCCCATCCTTGAAAGGCCACATGTGGGTAAGGACAGCTCACCAAGCCCAAGCAACCCTGAGCAAACATGGTGCTCAAGTTTCTGTTTTGTTTTTGATAAAACACCGACTGAATGCAATTTGGGGAGGGGAAAGGGATTATTTGGCTTATGGGTCACACTCCATTACTGAAGGAAGCCAGGGCAGGAACTCAAGGCAGGGACCTGGAGGCAGGAGCTGAAGCAGAGGCCACAGAGAAATGCTGCTTACTAGTTTCCCTGTGGCTTGCTCAGCTTGCTTTCTTATACAACCCAGGACCACTTGGCAAGAGTGGCACCACCCTCAGTGGGCTGGGCCCTCCCACATCAATCATTAGTCAAGAAACTGCCCACAGGCCTGTCAGTCTGATGGAGGTAATCCCTCAACTGAAGTTCTCTCTTCCCTGGTAACTCTAGTTTGTGTCAAGGTGACTAAAACTAGCCAGCATACACAGTTTGCAGCGAAGGTTATGATGAGCACCTGCCCCAACAGCCAGCCGCCCAGCCACCAACCTCTCCTCTTTCCTGTGTCCCTCTCTGCACCTTGACTGTGGTGCCAGTAGCTTTTTCTCCTGTCCACCCCCACACAAGGACATAAAAGCCCCTTTCTCCTAGCTCGCTGCTTAATTACAACTTACTGCTCCTTGTCCCAGCACTGCCATGGCAACAAGTAGCATTGGTACAAGAGTCAAAATCGAGAAAGGTTGCCTAGCAACAGAGTAGTAGGATGCATTCAAGGATCCTGGAGGCCCAAGTTCTAGTTTTGGTTATGACTACCTGGGACACAGGAAATAAAGACCCAACTCCTCTGATTTTGTTTGTTTGTTTGTTTTGTTATTTGTAAAACAAAGGTAGTAACAATAGTCTCAGAGAACTATTGTAAAAAAGCTCATTCCACGCATTCTGGGTCATTGTTGTGGGGGAGAAAAATGGCACACGTGGACTAAGTCAGAGAGGAAACAAATGTCAAAGACAGATTGCTATCTGATGACGTGCCGCAAGAGTGGTAGTCTCCCTGGTGCCGTGGTCACTGTCCCTTCCCTACCGTCTCTCTGGTGCTGTCTCTTTGAGGGGTCACTGAGAGTGTCAGTCATAGTTCAAATGTAGGTGTTATTTGGCTCATCAACTTTATCTCTAGGAATCTTGGTTATGGAAATGTTTTCAAGCTGAAAAACTGGACATGAACCCAGGAGGCCATCAAAGAGGGACACAGCATGACAAGCAGTGGAACCAGGGGGCTACTGTGCAGGTTGAGAGTATCATTTGTCCAGTGATGGCTTTTCTTTCTTTCTTTCTTTCTTTCTTTCTTTCTTTCTTTCTTTCTTTCTTCCTTCCTTCCTTCCTTCCTTCCTTCCTTCCTTTCTTTCTTTCTTTCTTTCTTTCTTTCTTTCTTTCTTTCTTTCTTTCTTTCTTTCTTTCTTTTTTAAGACAAGTTCTCAGGTACCTCAGGCTGACTTCAGATTTGCTGTATAGTCAAGGATGACCTTGAACTTCTGGTCCTCCTACTTTCATCTCCTGAGTGCTGGGATTCTAGGCATGCACCACCATATTCAGTATAGTGCTGTGCTGAGGATCAAGCCCAGGTCCTGCATATGCTGGGGAGGTCCTATACCAACTGTACTACATCCTCAGCTCTTAGGATTTGGGGCCACTGTATATTATATGTTGCTAATTAATCACTGTGATCCCCAAAAAGCCCTGTAAAAATGTTGTGTCCTTTGAACAGCAGAATACTAGAAAATAAAATGAGCATTATGCGTACATACACACACATATGTATATTTTATTTTATTTATTTTTTTTTAATTTTTATTATTATTATTTTTTTTTTTTGGTTTTTTGAGACAGGGTTTCTCTGTGTAGCTTTGCGCCTTTCCTTGAACTCACTTGGTAGCCCAGGCTGGCCTCGAACTCACAGAGATTCGCCTGGCTCTGCCTCCCGAGTGCTGGGATTAAAGGCGTGCGCCACCACCGCCCGGCACATATGTATATTTTAAAAAAGAAAACTGTTTAGGGGGGAGGTAATTCTTTATCCAGAAACACAGCAGGGGTCTCTAAAACATGATGTGTAGTGAATGAAGGCAAATCACAGACAGACACACGCTTTACAAAGGTTTACCTACCAACACATCTCAAGAAACCTGGGAGGACTTGTCACAGAGTGAAAACAGTTACTTCTTGCTGCTCCCAGAAGAGACGACAGATGCTTAAATATCCTTAATTTTTGCATATGCTATTCCACCCACCTGAAAAGCCAGTCAGTTGTCCTTCCCTTCCTGTGAAGGCCTGCCTGCCTATCCCTCTGGGCTCCGGCAAATACCATTACCTCTCTGCCTATCCCTCAGGGCTCGGGCAGATACCATTACCTCTCTGACATGCACGGGTGTAGTTCACATCTCTATGTTCTCATTGTCTCTATCACAGTGTTGCCATTTTAATTAGCTGCTTGTGGGTTTCCCACAAGCCTCCCCAGTAGACTGTGCTTTAGGGCTGCAGAATCATCTTTTTATTTCTCACTCCAGGACCTCCCTGGGCTCTCTAGGAAGGCATTAAAAGGAGAGGTTAAAACCTGGGTGGAGGCAGCTGAAGCTACCTCTGCTGCCGTGGGTTCATGTGGGTTCGTGTGTTCAACAAGCGTGCTCTAAAGCAGTGGTTCTCATCCTGTGGGTTGTAATCCTCATGGGCATTGCATATCAAATATTTTGCATGTCAAATACTTATTTTATGACTTGTAACAGTAGCAAAATTAGTAATGAAGTCGCAACAAAATAACTTTATGGTGGGGGGGTTATCACAACATGAGGAACTGTATTAAAGGGTCTCAGCATTAGGAAGGTGGAGAACCACTGCTAAGGGGAGAATCAGAAAGCCAAGCAGGGGTAGAAAAGAAGCTGGGTGGAGTCTGACCATAACCTGAACAAACTCAAACTAACGATGTGGGTACGCCATTCACAATCTGGACAGCAGGTGGCGCACGCGGCCTAAATTTCATAGGGATCACAGAGAGAAGGATGTAGGTGAACCAGGAAGATGGAGATGTCATCCTCCAGCCCCATCTTTGTCCAGAGCCCAGTGAGTAACACAACGTAAAGGTGGACATGGGGTCCTCTGCGCAGGGATGTGAGGTCCTAGCCTTTGCCTTCCCCACTTCGTTCTCACCCCCCTCCAGTCTGCCCACCCTGCCCTCTGAAACCCCACTCTCCTCCCAGAGCACCAGCCCCCTCATCCCACAGTGACAGTAGGAGTGAAACTGTCCAAAGGGACCTGACAGCACTGACCAAAGGAGCAGAGGCTAGCCCAACACTCACTTTCAAGATGTGTGCTGGGATCATCTGGGAAGAGGGACCATCAATTGAGGAGTTGCTTCTTCATCAGATTGGCCTGTAGACAAATTGTTGGGATATTTCCTGATTAATTATTGATGGGGGAGGGCCCAGGCCACCCTGGGCAGGTCGTCCTGGGTTGTATAAGAAAGCAGGATGAACGAGCAATGGGGGACCAAGCCAGTGAGCAGTGTTCCTCCATGGTGGTCTCAGCTCCTGCCTCCAGGTTTCTGCTTTGAGTTCCTGTACAGTGTTCTTCATGATGGATCTGGAAATATCAGCTGAAACAAACCCTTTCCTCCCCAAGTGGCTTTCAGTCCCGGTCCTTATCACATCAGTAGAAGGTATCTGATGGTGAGAAGAAGTGTTGGGCCTGCCAAAGATGCAGGAAATCCATGGGTAAGGAAAGGGAATACTTTTCCAAGGGAGGGGAAGAAGGTTCACAAAGAAAAGAGCCAGGCCAACAGTCCCAGCTGCCTTGGAAGACAAGGCAAGTTCAAAGGCTACTGGGGCCACAGAGAGGGTTCAAAGCCCGTTTGGGAAGCTTAGTTAAATCTTGTCTCAAAAAGTAAAAAAGACGAGTAGAGAGGTAGCCAAGAGGCAGAGAGCACTTACCTAGCACACGCAGGGTCCGTGGTTCCCCCCAAAAAGTTTCCAAAAGGAGAAAGTGGTCAGCTCAGCCTTATCAGTCCCCCCATACCCTACAAAAATCCTTCTGAGTCTTGAGCTGTTGCTCAGTTGGTAGAGCGCTGGCCTGGCATGCACGAGGCCGGGGTTCCATTCCCAGCACCACATGAGCTAGGCATGATGGCTGTTTAGTCAGGCTTCCGACTGCGTGACTAAGACTATAGCCAAAAGCAACTCGGGAAAGGAAGCTTTATCGGGTTTACACTTCCACACCATAGTCCATCGCTGAGGGAAGTCAAGGCAGGAATTTGAGCAGGAACCTGGAGGCAGGAACTGAAGCAGAGGCCATAGAGAAATGCTGCTTACTGCCTTCTTCTCCACAGATTGTTTAGTTATGGTCTCATATAACCCAGAGGCACCTGCCCAGAAGTGGCACTGAATACAGCGGCCTGGACCCTTCTACATCAATCATTAATCAAGAAAATGCCACACAGACTTGCCTATGGGCCAATCTGATAGAGATATTTTCTTAAGTGAAATTCCCTCTTCCAAGATGTCCCTGGCTTGTGTTAAGATAAAAAAAAAAAAAAATCTAACCAGGACAGTCACACATATCTGTAATCCCACAATTTGGGAGGTAGAAGCAGGGTGATTAGAAGTTCAAGGTCATTCTCGACTATATAGTGAGTTTGAGGCCAGCTTGGACTACATGAGACTCTGTCATAATAATAATAATAACAATCCTTAGGTCCTTAATGACCTAGCTGGAGCTATGTTGGTGGAATGTAGAACCAGAATCCTGGTCATACATAGAAGTGGGAGAGGATGGAAAATGGAAGTAATGAATAGAGAAGAGCCTCTGAAGAAGTGCTAGCAAGAGAAGGGGAGGGCAGGAGAGGAGGAGCTCACCATGGTGGCTAAGTCACCCATGTGGAGACCGAGGTTAGCAACATGGAAAGCAGAGATAAGTATAAGGGAGACCAGAAACACGTTGCTGTAGTCTCCAGAGCGTGGGAGGTAGCTGGAATGGTGGGCTGGAAGAGGATGCCATATGGGAGACACGGGCGTCGGAAGATCTGCTTCAGAAGTGGTGGGGCAAGCAATTCCAGAGGACTCGTGTGTAAGGCTTTGAGGGGATCAGGGTTTAGACCAAGGGCACAGAGGGCATCCCGAAAAGGATAGACTGCAAGGGATATAAAGGCTGAGATGACTTACGATTGAGTTCCTGGCTATTTAAAACAAGCCTGAGGAGAAGCTTCTCCAGCTACTCTCCCTTTGAGGAGGGTGGGTACCAGGTCTATTAGCTGCAGATGGGAAATCTGCTCTCCTCAGAAGCTCTGGGACTAGCAAGCAAGACAGATGGACTGGAACCAGCATTGGGGACCAGAAAGATGGCGTAGCTGGGAAGGGTGCTTGCCCTACAGGCCTGGTGATGTTGTACAGGCCTGCTGGCGTGCGTTCAAACCCTGGATCCCACAGCAGGAGAGAACCAGCTCCTAAAAGTTGTCCTGTGACCTCCGTTGGCAGAGGCTGTGGCATGCCTGGGCCCTTATTCTCACAATGTACACACAGTAATTAAATGATTTTTTCACAAAAAGCAAACAGCCTTAGAATGCTGACCACAACACTGTCCAGGCTGGTAAAGTCCAGGGCACTGAGTCCGTAACATAGAGACACTATTCACAACATTGCATCATTAGAAAGTGACCGTATCTCTCTACCCCGAGAATCAGGGTTGTTCTGTTTCCCAGCTTGCCTGCCTTCCAGATTCTCACAGACTCACAATGAACACACACTCTGAGACTGCCTTCCCCCAGCCTCTGCACAGCACATCAAGTAGTTTCCATTTTCCACGTTGTTTGTCTTAATCCCAGCCAGCTACCCTTGTGTGAGGTGAATAACTGCCTCACTTGGAGGCTCTGTTTTTGTTGTTTTGCACGAGTGTCTAACCTCATGCATTTGCACACACGTAAATTATGCAGATATGCACACCTGTCTGTATCAGCCTACAAATGTATCTCAAGACCGGTTGATCCCTTCTTAATCTTTCTCCTTAACACATAGAACAATTATCAGCAAGCTAGCTGAAACCCTACCCTGTTCTCACCCACTCAGGAAAACAGGCAATTGAATGAAAATGGTGTTATTGTAAAAAATCACATTGAATCTACTCCAATTTATAACAAAAGCAACCCATTTGAAAACTCTGCCTTGGTTAATGTTCAGAGAGCAAATGGCGTCCTGCAACAGTTTGGGCCCAAGTGTGGCCGCCAGCAAAGCATGGTGCTGAGGTTGGGATCTGTGGGCTACTTGGGGAAGGCAGATTTCTGAAACAGTATAGTGGGAACATGGCTAACCATGGAGGACACACATCTCAGCAGCAAGTGGCACCTGCCTCTTGTTGGAGGTTGCCACTCAAGGAAAAAAAAAAAAAGAGTCTATTTTAGATAGAGCAAGGTGCACAACCGGGGTTTTGGGGACTGCGGTCCATGCTGCAGTGGCTTAAACCCGATGCACAAAGTGAAAATTCACAGATTTTCACTCGCCAAGAAGGCCTCTTGGGACCTGTGGAAGTTTTGTGACTGTTTGCATGTGTTTGGGAACTCAGGAAGGTTTTTGAACCAGATGACGTCATCCAAATATACATTGGTTTTGGAAGTTCCAGTGGAAGAACCGGGGAAAGAGTAGAGACTGGAGAGTGTGGTGGACGCCAGGCAGGGAGAGGTAGACAGCACCAATATGGCGGGTGACCATTGCAAACTTGGGGCCTGAAAGGAGAGGCAGTGGCCTGCTTCGAAGGTTTCCCCCACTTCTCTGGGCTGGGAGGTAGCTTGGTCACACGGGTGACCGCACCCTTCCTGCAGTCTGTAAGACTGTCATCACCTCACAAAATGTCATCCTGTGACTAAGAGCAGGGTCACTGAGTCAATGAGGTTTCCTAAAATGAGGGGTTTGGGGTTTCATGCCTGAAATTATAGTAAAAAACAGCACTTGCTGACAAGCCTTGGGACCCAATTTGAAGGCGGAGAGAACTGACTCCAAGTTGTCTCCTGACCTCCACACTCTCATTGTGGTAAGGAACACCCCCACACACAATATATACACATAAACAAACAAACAAACAAACAAATAAATAAATAAAAATTTTAAAAGTAAATAAATGTATGTAAGTTAAAAAAAATAAGCAAAATCGATGTGAGGAACAGATTCCCTTGGACAACACTTTTGCCACTTAGTGGTATTGAATTAATAGGGACTAAAGATTCCTATGGACTCAGTTTACTCTAGGATTCACTTTTAACCCTGTGACCTTTAGTAGGGGGCATAGTTTATCTGGCCTCAGCTTTTTTACCTAAAACAAAATGGCATAAAATTTCTATCTTGGTACCTGTGGTAAAGAGTCAATGGATAAAACATTGGTGCAGTGGTCCTGATGGGGTGCCTAGACAAGCCTCAGTGCATCCCAGTCTTCATCTCTTCATCCAGTGAGGTCCTTTAAGAGTTAACTCCCAGAACGAAGGGACTCCAAACAAGCACTAGAAGTCATGGATTTGGAAGGAGAAGCTAGTGGGTAGACTTCCAGGCAGAGAAAGAAGTAGGATGAGATACTCCCCAATAATGCTGACTAATTCCCCTGGAATTAAGTGTAGGACAAAGGAGTGTAATTCAGTGGGATCTCAAAGAAACAATGTGTGTGCCTGTGAGTCCCTTTCCAAAGCCTCACAGCCTCCTCCAACAGGGTGGGGCCACTGTGGGTGGGACTAAGGGCTTCTTAACAATGCCCTGAATTCTAATCTCACAGAAAGAGCAGGGAAGCTGGAGGGCAGAGTAGGCCTGGGATGGACAGACTTCCCTGTGACTCTCTAGCTTTGGGCTAAAGTGCTCAGGTTTGGGGAGGTTCCCAAGGTTCCTTGGCCAGGATGAATCAAGTGACAGCCTAGGCTGATTCACAACCCAAGAAGCTGGCAGCTTGCAGCAGACCAGCCGGCCGGCGGCCCAAGGGTGAGCTCATTAACCACAGGGACCCTAAGCGGTGCATGTTGCCCAGGCTGGCTCAGTCTGGGAGGCAGAGTGGCTCCATGCCTGAGTCAGGGACACACCAGCTTTCAAAATCACTGTCTCTAGGGAGTTCCAAAGGCACTTGTTACTGAGTTCTTGGTGGTCCCAGCATCCTGCCACCTTCCCTGCAAAAGGCAATTCATAAACAGGCTGATGGCAGGTGATGTCATTCTATCCGTTAGTGAGAAGAGCACATGACTATATTCATGGAGAACTCCAGCCATGGTCAGACACCAGGTCCCAGTCTGAGGTTTTGAAAATATGGCTGCCATTACCAAACCAGTTGGAGACCTTCCTGTCTGTGGTCCAGAAATTCACAAGGCACAGCTGGCTTGCCTGACCTCAAAACGGCTTCTAGCTGGCTTGCCTGCCTTAAAGAGCTTCTGTCCCTGGTGGAGGCACACAGCAAGACAACCAGAACACACTCATGCAAGGCCAGGGGCAATGGCACATACCTATAATCCCAGCGCTTGGGAGGCTGAGGCAGGGGGATCAAAAGTCCAAGTCCAGTTTGTGCTCTATTCTGAGATACCATCTCAAAAAATAAAAAAAAAGTTAAACAAAGAAGAAAAAAAGGCAGGAAATCATTCACATACACACACACACACACAAACACACACACACCATCTGTACACACACATGCATATACACATACACATACAGACATTCACATAAATGTATATGTATATATATTATTTATATTATCTATAATAACCAAAAAATATCCCTCTAAGGGAAGAAAGTCATTTGAGTTTCCATTCATCTGATGACCAACCGGGCTACAGAACACCAGAGATTAATGGTGTCCCTTACAGACAATCACACACTGAGAAGGTGCCTTTTGGGTGCGGGTGACTTGAAATAGTCAACATTTGCTATAACTTGTTCTTCCAGGGAAGTGTGGCAGCCTTGGGTGTGTGAGTGCGCCGTTGGAGTCCACACTTCTCCTGGGAGAGGCACCTGCTCTCTCAAGCATCACTCCTGCGCTCAGAGTGCTTTGATGACTCACGTTAGTGAAGCTGCCTTTGAGATAAAGCTTGCTTCCCAGAATCCTCTTCCAAAACCCTGCCATAGGGCTGTCATGTAACTAGCACTGCAGGGGCTCAAGAAGGCTGAATCCTGCATCCTGTTGGGTAACTTTTCCTTACTTATTTCCTTCTCCTCCTCCTCCCTTCTTCCTCTTACGGATTTATTTCTTCTGATGAGCATATGCCATATACTGGAGGGCAGGATGACATGGATCTAGGCGCTTTCCTGACTTCCTCCATGACTCAGGCGTGGTTTAGCACCCATCTTCCTAGCTAAGCTTGGTGGTGCAGGCTGGTGATCTCAGCTACCTAGGAGACAGGCACTTTGGGAATGGAGAGCTGAATGACAGCAACTCCTCTGAGTCCCTCTTTATTAGGAAATCTCGTGTGCTTGGCTTTTATGTTCTTAAGAAATGGTGCTGGGGGGCGGGGGTTGGGGGGGTGGAGCATGACAACTTTCCATTCCAAACTAGATAAGGTAAAATAAATTTGTGTTGCCACAAGTTTGTGATTTTAGCACTTAATTTTGTCAAGGCTAGGGTGCTAGACAAGGCAGGAACAACATGGGTCAGCCTGGGCTATCACTGGCATTGCCTCTTATAGGCAGAAAAGGGTAGTAAGCCCCCTTGACTGGTCTACCCCCGATACCCATGATTCCTGTCTCCTTAAGATTCCCAGACTATGTCTCACAGATCCTGAGACTATGGGGCACTCTTAGTGACTACAGAGGTCACCAGACCTTCATAAGCCATGTGTGATGTCAAGCACAAATCCTTTATGTAGGACTGAATCTTAGTAAGATTCAGGCTGTGCCCTGGTGCTGATATGTAGCTAAAGGAGTCCCTTCCTGTTCCTAGACAAGACCCAGGGTTTCCTAGACCCCAGTCATAGCAAAACCTATGGTTCAAGGCTAACTCTGAGAAGAGATCAGAAAACTGAGGTAGCTGGGCATGGTAGCACATGCCTTTAATCCCAGCACTCAGCAGAGGCAGGTGGATCTCTGTGAGTTTGAGGCTAGCTTGATCTACACAGTGAGTTCTAGCACAGTCAGGGCTATGTAAACAGACTCCATCTCAAAAAGAAAAAAGAAAAAACCACACACATACATACACACACACACACACACACACACACACACACACACACACACACACAAAGTAAAGAAAGAATGAAAGAAAGAAAATTGAGGTAGCTCGCTCTAAGACAGGCGGCTAGGGAGGACCTGGGATGTGGTAGGCAGAATGAGAGAAAGGCCAGGGGTGTCCTGTAGTTTAAAGATGTTCCCTCCAAGTTGAAATCTTCCTTCCTAGAGAGCGGTGGGAAGAGAGAAACTCTCCAGATTCATGAAGTTAAGGAATAGCCTAAAAGTCTCTGCAACATCATGAAATTTAGCAGCCTCAGGAAGCTGAGGAAGTTGCAGGATTCACGCATGCCCTCTCTGGGTTGTTCAACAGTCCATGATTACCAGGGAAGACGGTCTCAGGAAGCTGCCTGTGAACTACACTTGGAGCTCCAGGGATACAGTTTTCCAAGTTGTTATCGTGTGAGGGTGGGCCTTTGAGTCAGCTGTGGTCCTGGAGGTAACCACAGCAGACTCACTGGTTCACCAAGTTAGTTTTGGGTGAAATGATTTCTTGTTGATGCCCTCTCTCTATGAGAGGATGAACAGACATTTGTTCATGTCTTTCGGGGGGTGGGGTGGGGGGTGGAATATCACACGGCAGCTAAGGGCTTAGAAAAATGATTCTGACATTGGGAAGGGAGGAATCCTCTCTGAAATCAACAAGACAGTGTGCTCCTAGCAACCATCCTCCATATTGGCCTGCCAGTCTTTGGAAGCTGCCAATTTATCGCTTATCTTCTCCCCAAGTTGCCACCTGACGTCTGCTGATCCAATTCCAGGTCACAAATTTCAGCCAGTTACAAACTATTATCTCTTCATAGAGGGAAGCTTGCCTAGTCCATGGGTTTCTAGAAAGGACTTTGGCTTCTATTCTTTCCCCATTGTTGAATGTTCAAAATAACTTTCCTTCAAGCAAAAGTGGCGTCTCCCATGGAAACGTTGACTGACTTAGAACCACTCTTGGAAAGTAGCTAGTCTTCAAATCTCAGTGTGCACTGCATCTTGGGGACCACAGGCTCAAACAGGAGCCTGGCCTCCTTGAAGGCCTCCACCCACATCTTCCTTCCCAAGGCAAGAAGTGCCTGATTAGGGCTTGTTTTCTTTCTCAGTCAAGGGTTTTGTATTTAGCCTTTTGCAGAGAGAAGTTGCCATGAGCCAACTCAAGGGGATCTCAGCTATGAAAAAGGATTAGGAGCCATTAGGTTGGAGGCAAATGGCACATATCTCCTATCTAGAGCCTCTTAAGATTTCCCCCTTCCTGGAGTTCTGCTCTCTTTCCTGTAAGATCCACAAGAGAGGCACAAAAGAGACGTAGGCAGCTTCTCTCCAGAGCGTTCTTACTGCCTTCACATTGCAGTGTGCTAAACATCATTTGGGGAAAAAGTCCACGCTGTCTTTTTATACTTGAAGAGAAAACAAACAAAAATCTGGAAAATAAAGATCAAAATCCTAGCTAAACATCAGGTTCCCAGCCGGGGTGGTAAAGTGTCTGAGATCCGAACTGAATCAGTGTTGACAACCCGTCCCACCGCCTGCCTTGTCCAGGAGAGGGTGAGCCAAGGAGTTTCTCTCTCCCCATACTTCAGCTGAATGGCACCTCAGAAGGGAGCCTTCAGACAAGGTACAGGGAGACATCAGAGAGGAAGACCAGGAGACAGGAACCAGTTCTGGCAGCCATGGCCCCGAGCCTGGCTCTTCCCCAGGCCTGGACTTCTGGCTGTGTTCTTCTGGGAGGAAGGGTGAGCAGACAGCCTCAGCTCTGACTCACACAAAAGAGGGCTCACTGTTTTTCCCTTGGCCGCATGAGCGAACCAGAGCACAGAGCACAGGCTCCAGTCGGGCCGGCCTGCCGCGTCTGGGGCTCAAGTCTCACTTCACTACTTCCCCATGGTGGACACGTCAAGCCTGGCACCTTCAACTGGAAAAGAGGGCCAGCAAGATGCTGATTTAGCAAGTTGTTTCCAAGTTTAAACCAAATGCCATAGAGAAGACAGCCATAGACCATGCTGTGGGGGTAGGGGCAGGGCTGGTAATGCTGAATTCAGTTTGCAAAGTTCAGAGCTGCTTTCATTTTTATCTAATTCTTACAGTTTCTAACTCTTTTCTTGAAGTTAAGAGGAGATAGAGACTACCCCCTTGGTATCTTCATCGTCTACATAAGGACACACACACACACACACACACACACACACACACACACACACACACACGGCATCCTCCAGGAAGCCATTTCTTTCATATCACCTGTTTATCTCCATAACTGTGTTCATGTCCTGTACCCCAAGAGCCAGGGTGAGTATTTCAAACCACCCTGCTTCGGTATTCAGCTGGCACATTTTAGTGTTAAGGTCTTCAATTTCATTGGGTCTTTCTCAACCACCTCTTGTCTCACTCAAAAGGGGCGTTGAGGTCAGGATGCTCTCCTGCATGTGAGACTTTTGCTGGGATTGCTTCTTCCCCAGGGCCCTGCTCTGAGGCTTTGGCTGCAACCAGGACCCCAGACTGTCCCTCTTCTTATGCAGAGTTCTGAAACAATCCACCCCCATTGTGACCTTGGGGCAGAGGTGAAAAATGTCCTCCTGTCCATAACACAATCAAATTCTTACTGACATCTTCCTTCCTTATGAGTTTTTACCAACACGCGAAAAGAAATGGTGTGGGGCTTATTTTGGGGGGTTTATTGGGGGGGTTTATAAATTTTGCTACTGCTGTTTTTTGTTTGTTTGCTTGTTTTGCCCCTTTCTGTTGTCAAGTCTGGCTGCATTGCCCTGGCTTCTGGTTTATCTGTTTGGTTTAGTTTCATTCTTAGTGTGTAGCAGTACTGTCCCCAGCCGTCTGTGGTGGTGTAGATGGGGACACACTTTCTTGTCACCAGGACCAATAAAGAGTTAAAACAGGAAGCACACTCCCTTGTCTGGAGACACCAGTGACTGAACAGAGTCTGTCTGCTGGGGCTCTGCTCTGGAGGCCAGGATAAAAAGACGCATGGCATGCTCCCAGGGCTCTGGGAAGAGAGCAGGGGGGTGCTACTCTCCTCAATTCAAGGATGGGATGCAGAGCACCTCTGATTCCTTCTCCACCTCTAGAAATAGGGTAGAAATAGAAAGAATGTGATGTACACGTGCACATAGTGAATTCCTGGTTGAGAGAAATGCACATTTCTCACCAGATTCCCCAGAGCATTCAGGATTTATGAAAAATGGGGGCTGGGAACAGGGTTGGTTTTGAGGGAGGTAGTGACATGTGAATGAATCATGAGCAGTCACCCTTGATTCACTGGTTTTCTCTCTCTCCACATCCAATCTATCAACCACACTCTCCCTTGAAAATATACCGTGAATCTATCTTCTCCTCTCCATGCCCACCGGCCCCCTCCAGTCCTCTCCCTCTCTCAGCCGAAGTGTGCCTCATACCCCCCCACCTCCCTACTCCCACCCCCATCTACACTGTTCTCACCCATAGAAACCAGACTGAGGCTTTCAAACTAGCTTCTATTTCTTGGTGGTGTTGGTATCGGTCTTAGCTGCTTTTCTAATGTTGTAACAAAACGCCATGACCAAAGTAACTTGTACAAGAAAGCATTCGATCAGGCTTATGGTTTCAGGAGATTAGAGTCCATGATGGCAGAGCGAAGGTGTGGCAGCAGGAACATCGGAAAGCCCACATCTTGATCCACAAGTAGAAGGCAGAGAGAGAGAGAAAGTACTGGGAACTGCAGAGGTTTTTGGAACCTCAAACTCCATGGGGGCCATTCCTGTTCAAACTACCACAGGATTCAAACCTAAGCCCTTGCACAGGTACTAGGCAAGCACACAGCTGCTTGGCTCCAGCTTAAGCCTTGTAAAGGAGAAGCAGAGTTTACTCCTCTATGGAAATGCTGACAACTTACCTGCTCATGCAAAACAATCCCAAAGTCCTTATGACACTTCAATCTGCTGGTTCCATGCTTGCTCCTTTTCTGACCTTGTCTACACAGCTCTGCCCTTCTCTAGCCTCCTCCATAGTCCTAGTTACTTCCTGTCATTTCTCAAACACTCCCCACAAATGCCTCAGGACACTGGTACAACACCACCTACAGCTGCCACCCTTGCTCCCCAAATGTCTTGCCCATGCTAGCTAAAACAGCATCCCAATGCTAATTTTCTCTAGGCCTTTGTTTTCTTTTTGTGTTTTTGCTTTTGAGGTGGGTTTCTTTGGTTTGTCTTTGGTATGGTGTTTGTTGTTGTTGCCTTAAAAACTTTTTTAATCTGAAATTTAAGGTCCTAATATTTATTTATATTGTGTGTGTTTGTGTGTGTGGGAGAGAAAGAAACTAGGTATGTGTACCACATGCATGTAGGTGCCCTTCAGAGACCGAAGGGCATTGGATACCCTAGAATAGGGGTTGTAAGCCATGAGATATGAGTGGTGGGAACTGAATCCAAGTCCTTTGCAAGAGAAGCAAGTGTTCATAACCACTGAGACATCTCTCCAGGCTTTTTTTTTTTTTCTTTTTTAGATAGATCTTGTTCCATATCCCTGGCTGATCTGGTTTTCCCTATGTAGCCCAAGCTGGCCTCAAATTTGTGGCAGTCTTCCTGCCTCTAACTCCAAAATGTAGAATGACAGGAATTCGTTGCCATATCCAGTTGTCTTTTCCTATTGGCATCAAATTATGTACTTTTTGTTTGCATATTTTTATGCATCCTACTCATGGAATATAAGTAAGGTCTCAGCTCATCATTGCACCTGCAAACTCTAAAACAGTGTCTGGCAAACAGAAGCTGCTCAATGAACAGTTGTCAAATCACAAAATGAATGAACCAGGCATTAAGTGCAAATGCAGAGAGGTAATTAATGTTAGTGTTATCTATAAAGTGCTCAGAAGCACATGGGAGGAAAAATCAATGACTCTGCTCTTGGAAGGTGAGGAGAAGGCCTTGCTTTCAGGGAAAGCTTGTGCAGGCCACCAACCCTTTCATCACATTAAAGCACTAGGCTGGGGAGTAGAGCTATGGAGAAAGGGGAGGAAGGGGAGAGTGCAGGACCTTTAAAAACAAAGCAACGTCAAGGAGCAAAAAGTAGTACCTGCTGGAAGCTACAAGTAGCTAAAGTAGCCACAAGTGGAGGAAGTCAGACTGTGGCAGGGAATGAGATGGAACAGTGGGCAGGGACCAGATACCAAGGCTCAGGCTTGTCCTGTTGAAGACTCTGGATGTTATCTTGTAAGTGATGGGAAACCCAGGAAAGATTTTCAGCAGCATGGGGTGTGCTTAGAAAAGCTGCTCTTGTAGAGGACACAAGTTCCGTTCCCATCACCCACATTGAACAGCTCATAACCACCTGGATCTCCAGCTCCAGGAGGATCTGCTGCCCTCTTCTGGCCTGCATGAGCACCTGCACTCACATGCACATACCTGCACACAGACTCACACTCATAAACAATGTCAAAGAATAAAACCATTACAAAGAAAAATGCCCAGTATGATAGCTCATGCTTATAATCCCAACACTAGGCAGGCTGAGACAGGAGGATTATTACAAGTCTGATGCCAGTTTGGGGTGCATATTGAGTTCTAAACCCTGCCCCACCCCTCATCCTCCAAAAGAAGGAAGGAAAGAAGGAAAGAGAGAAAAAGAAAGCATGCAAGCTGGCCAGCCATGGTTAAGATGAAAGACAGAGCAAAGAGAGTCCAAACACCAGGCCCTAGTGTCTCCGACCCCTTTAGCCCTTGCCCTCTGCCCTCTGCCCTCTGAGAAATGACAGTTCAGAAACCTCCAGGCAGTGGCCCAGGCTGCTATTTCTAACTAGTTGGTTATTGTGTGTGCACAGTGTTGGAATAGATCCCAGGGCCTTGCACACGGCCTGTGAAGTGCTCTGGTGACCAGCTACATCCCCCTGCCTCAGTTGAGTAGCTTTGAAATTTAAATGTGAGTCTATTTGTCACTACTGAAGGAAAGCTGCTGGAGTGAGCAGCAGTGTGGTTCCTTCATGAACTGAAATAGCCAGCCAGCCACCCATGATGCTCCTTTGGGCTAGAGTGTTTGAAGAGGAACTGTGGGAAGTAGGAGGGTCTATAAAGAGGTAAGAAGATTAACTGAGGGAGGGCTTATGAGTCACTAAAATCAATGGCGTCTCAAGAGTCTGAGAACTGACTGTTTTTCTTATGCTTCTCTTGTTACACAGTCGTCATTCAACAAACATCACCTGAACAGCTACAGTGTGCGACACTGTCTCCGGTGCTAAGCAACAGGCAACAGGAGCAGCCCCAAGTGGGAGGCTGTTCAGACTGTACTGTTGAGAGTGAGCACAGTGCTCACTTCCAGGGCTCAGCCAGAAAGGCAGACATGGCAAGCTAACAGTCAGGAGTCCAAAGCACAGCAGCCTTGAGGTAGCTTGGAACTCCAAGTTTGTAAAATGGATCTGATGATACCTGGGGTGCTGCTATGTTCCTTAACAAGACCCCAGGATGCTGCTGCGTGCCAAAGCAAGAGGCAGCCCTGGCAGCCTATCCACATGCTTGCTTTCACTGTTACTTTGTGTCTCATTTCACAGACATTTATCCAGGACTTTATCATTGTTGCTCCATCTAAACCCATTATCCTCTGTCTCCATTTTTCAACTTCTCTGAAGAGAGGAAGGCTCAGAAGAGCATTCACCAAGTCAGAACAACACCATTTGTTGACTTGCCTAAATAGACATTCTCCCTGACAAATAGTTCTTCTTTTCCCACAGAGGAGGAAATCCATCTCGTCAAATCAAAGGACACAATGCTTTGTCCCTCAGCACACAGCTGACATTGCTGGCAGCTCTTGTAGGTGACCACTAACGGCAGCACAGACCCAGGCAGGTGCATCTGTGACATAGAGGTAGATCTGTCCAGCACCCCCAGCCCAGCTGAGGTCACATGTCTAGGTAAGGCTCAGATCTTTCTCACTGATACCCAAAACCTAGAGAGCCTCAGCTCTGCCCTGACTTCAGAAAGAAAGATTGTTCAGGTAACAATCTGGTACACATGTACACTACTGTGGTGGTTTGAAAGAAAATGGCCCCCATGGGAAGTGGCATTATTAGGAAGCGTGGCTTTGATGGAGTAGGTATGGCCTTGTTGGAGGATGTGTGTCACTGTGGAGGCAGGTTTTGAGGTCTCCTTTGCTCAAGCTACACCAAGTGACACAGTTCACTTCCTGTTGCCTGAGGATCAAGATGTAGAACTCTCAGCTCCTTCTCCAACACCATGTCAGCCTCAGCATGAGGCAGTACCTCAGCATGCCGTGCCACCATGTCCCACATGATGACAGTGGACTAAACCTCTGAAACTGTAAGCTGCCCCAATTAAATGTTTTCCTTGATAAGAGTTGCTGTGGACATGGTGTCTCTTCACAGCAATGGAAACCCTAACTAAGACAACAACCTAACTACATACTGCAGTATATACTTGCATACACACCTGTACACACATACACAAGTCAGGATGGCTGCTCCTAAGCAAAGCCATTCTACAGTGAACCTTGAGTGGATCCCGGCTAAAAAAGCTCAGAAACATTCTTGGTACAAGCAGAACATTTGAATGTGTGCAGAGTGTCAGATGATAACTACAGAATCAAGATTAATGTGTTATGTGTGGGGGAAGCACAATGCGAGTGGGAGAGAGGCTTAGCTGAAAGATATAAATGGGAAGTACTTAGGGCATGTAGAAATTAACTTCAAACAGTGTAACAAGAGAGAAAGATGATAGATAAGTAGATAGATAAATGATAGGTAGATGATGATTGATAGAAAGATAGCAGATAGATAATCAGCAGATAAACAGATACACATATAATAGATATACAAGTGACTGATAGACAGATAGTACAAATATAGAAGGAGATTTATAATTGTTAGATTCAAATGCAGCCTTTATTAGTCTATTCTTTTAATTCTTCTTGATATTTGAAATGTTTTCATAAGGAATAGAAGTGAAGGCTGGAGACGCTCAGGGGTTAAAAGTGCTCACTGCTCTGCAGAGGACCTGAGGTCAGTGCCCAGCATCCATATCAGGTGGTTCACAGCTGCCTGTAACCCCAGTTTCAGTGGATTTGATACCTTCTTGCCTCTGAGGGAAACTTGAATGCACATGATGCACGTAAATTCACACAGGCACACACATATACACATATAAATAAAAAATTAAAACATAAAGGAATACAAATCTTTAAAAAGAAAAATAGAAGTGAAAAGAAAAATGAAGAATAGTTACAAAATGCCGAAAAGCTGAGCATCTCATCACACTGTCCATTCCCTTAATCTGCACATAAACAATTAGCTGGAGTGGGGATGGTGAAGAGAGGGATGGGAGAGATGTGCAGGTGAAGGAGCAGTAGCAGAGCCACAGGCTTTCAACATGGTGAACATCACAGAGGGACCTCACCCTCTTCAGCTACCTGCCCTCCATGTTCTCACACAGGCTTTACCAATGACCCACTCAATGAAGGGTGTCCCCTGTCTTCTATTTGTGTAAACTGAGGTAGCTTAACTAAAGCAACTGAGGTTAGTGACCCAAAGTCACATGGCATGTAATTGCCAGAACCTGGGTCAAAGCAAGTCTTCTGGTAACAGGCCTTGTGTTCTTTTCTGAGTATCATGTGTCTTCACATGAGTTCTCATAGGAGCAGATCTTGAGACAGGGGTTCAAATACAGTCAGGATTTCTGGGAGGCGTAGGGACCAGTCCTGGGTGAACAGGAACCCTCCCCCGCCAGAGAACACAGCCCCCCAGGAGCATGCAGTGAGCTAGTTCTCTCAGTGGGTAACTAGAGCACAGTCTCCTGGGAAACAGTATAAAGTTCATGCCTCATAATTATCCCACCCAAAGGGCCAGGGAGCTGGGATATTTATGCTCCAATTACTGAGAACCATTGATTGAATTGAACCATTGGCAGCTGCTCCCAGAAGCCTTCATCTCCCAGCACTTTCCTACTGCAGCAGTTCTAGGGGAGGAAAATTCTTAGACCCAGAGACACAAATTTCAGGTTGGCCCTAGGTACCCTGGCTCCGTGAGGTCTGGCAGATGTGCCAAGCATACTGACAAGGTGGCTCTGGCACCCACCTCCAATTCTTAAAAGCCAAGTGCAAGAAATAAGTATCATCTCAGCCTCAAACTATCCAGGGCCATGAGGGAAGACTTCTAGGCACCTTTTGTGCAGGTGGGATACATCTGTGGGTCATATTCTCAGAATAGCAGTCACAGACCCTGACCTGAAGAGCAGAAACACATAGACCTGTATGTGCGCCCCATATTACTGGGTTTGAACTTTGAGCCATGTAAGGTTAAGTATAAACCATTCTGAGAAATTCAACAGCTGTTTACTGGTGTGAAAAAAACAAACAAACAAACAAAATACATGAATGACACTCCTCATACATTCAGATCACCCGATGATGGCACTCAGGGTCTGAAAATAGCAGCCTGCAGTGAGAATGGGACCCAGTGGTGTGATCCAGCATCCAGCATCCCTTTCCCCTCTCATTATTCATGCTGCCTGCTGCTGTGCTGCAAAGCATCAGTCGGATCCAGCAGAAAATAGTTTACAAATGGGAAAATACTGGGCAACAAGGATTATTTAAAATCTGTTTTTAAAATCTTACAGCCATTAGAGCCTCAGTAGCACAACTGAAAATATTTCGCCCACAAGTCTGCAGCCACCAATAAATCACACTACTGTCATTTTTCCATGTTTCCTTCCAGGGAAAGACAAGACTCTGGAGGAAGTGAACAGTAAGAGAACACATGGTAGAAAGGGATAGAGGGAGGCAAGTCACCCAAAGGAAATTGATATTCAGATTTTTTTAGAGAGGAATTGGCCAGTCTTCTTGGAATTTTAGTGAAAGAAAGTCTCAAAAGCAGACCTTGGCTGCTCTGCTCAGTGCCGACTCAGGAAGACGGGCTTTAGTCAGTGGACTTCAAATGTTTCCAACTCCGCTTAACAAGATCAAGGTATCTTAGTTCAATGCTGTTAGACACATAACTTCTCTAGCTGCGACCTTATGACTCCTAGTAGATCTGCTGACACAAAGATAACATTCCAGTCACTCACTGTGTCTAATATCCATTGTAACAGTGTTTCAAGAGAACCCAGGAGAGACGTGCTTGCGTGCGTGCGTGCGTGCGTGCGTGCGTGCGTGCGTGTGTGCGTGTGTGTGTATGTGTGTGTGTGTGTGTGTGTGTGTACACATATAAGCTGCATACACCTATGCACATGCATGAAGATGCTAGAAAAGAGTGCCAGGTGCCTGCCTCTGTATCTCTTTGCCTTATTGCCTTGAGGCAGGGCCTCTCCCTGAACCAGAAGCTCACTGTTTTTCTCATAGGCTGTGACTTTTGCATCTGCTTTGGCTCCCTCTGCACCTTGCCTCTGGGGAGAGGAAGCGTCATGGAGCCAGGACAGACATCTGTTTTACAGGCTACGTGCATCTCTCTTACTAAGTCTTTACGTTGGCACTCTTGTGTCTGTCCTGGGCCTTCAATATTTTTCTTTAATGAAAGATAGTGTCTCAACCCCTAGGGATTGACGAAACTAAGTTTCTAGGTCTTGAAATTGGGGGTCCACATCAGGAAGACAAAGAAGAGGTAACAGTTCCCGATGTAACTTTCCCAGGCCTGGCTGGTGTGTGTGATTCTGTGAGCAACTTTTTGTCTCTACCAGACTCATTATCATAGTGTCAACTATTCTTTGAGTACTTAGAAGCTATTTATTGAACACATTATGTGTCAAGGTGCTTTTCAAATGTGGTCCTTCCTCAGGAAGGACCTGTCTGTATTAGGCAGGGTTCTCTAGAGGAACAAAACCAGTATCACGTGTATACATTATAAGAGGGATTCATTGGATTCACCAGCAATAAAATAGCAAAGGATTTGTGAAGAGCCTATGCACATCCTCTCACATGCTTGAGACAAACTCTCTATGACTTACATCCAATACATATGCTTGAGACAAACTCTCTATGACTTACATCCAATGCAACTCCCAGGTGCCGTGATTAAGAGTGTGTGTCATAATATCCCCTTTAAAATATTCTCAGTCTATGGAAGGTACAGCAAATTTTGCAGTCAGATGGCTGATTATATTATTTCATTTCATCCCGACCAGCCTGTGTGGATAAATATTGCTATCCCCTACGCTAGCCAGGGTTCTTTAGAGGAACAGAACCAATGGAGTTAATACATATTAAAGGCTGGTTTACTAGGTTGGCTTTTGTGATATGGTCTGAGAAGTCTCACCCTGGAGAGGCCAATAAGCCAGCATTTGCTCGGTCCACGGGGCTGGGTGTCTGTCTCTGCAGTCCCAATCTAGCACTGACGGCCTGGATGATTCCTGCAGAGCTGCTGGTGTTCAGTCTATGCTGGAAGCCAGAGGAAGCTGGTTCAGTGAAGGAATCAGCAGCAACGGGTAGATGAGCTTGCTTGCAGTGAGAGCCTTTAAGGACAAGCAGATAGACAGCAAAGCTTCCTTCCTCCACCTCATTTTCATCTGGGCTGCCTACATTTAGGGCAAGTATTCCCATTCCAAGTAATCTAATGAAGAAAATTCTTCACAGGGTGCCCAGCAGATGGCCTTTTAGTTGATTCCAGACCCAGTCAAGCTGACAAAGATCAACTATCATACCCTCCCCTATTTAATAGGTAAGAGGTCTTAAGTAATTGCCCTAAAATCATACAGCTGGTAAGCATGGGATTACTATTACTATATACCATTCTATCATGCAAATATGCCACAGTTTACCTAAAGGTTGATTTTTAAAAATTCTTCCTTTTTCTTTTTTTCTGACTGTCTGTTAAGGAAGTCTTCCTATGTAGCCCAGGCTGGCCCAGAACTTATTATATAGCCCAAGCTCAACTTGAGCTTGGAATCCTCCTCCAAAATGCTTGGGTGACAGGTGTTGCCATCAAGCCCAGCTAGTTTTTGATTCTTTAACTCTAAGGAACACTTTAATGCACGCATCTTTACCTTTCTTTGGCATTAGCTCTTATTGCTGTATTTCTAGAATGCCATGACCAAATCCAAGAGAATGAATATTTTTGTGTCTCACTGAAGTAGTTTCCAAAAGGCTAGCAGAGACAGCCATTCTCAAGCTCCATGTCAGGGGTCCAGGTGTGATGAGAATGGAAACCAAGGAAGCAAATGATGAGGATGTCCATCTCTCCCCTAAGTTTTGCTGGTTGGTTTGTATTTTAATAGAATACTCTCAGTCTAACCCAAGAATACCCAGTTCAGCAGCAAGCCCTGTATTCCTCTGTGTGTCCTCTGTCACTGAGATGCCCTTTCTTCTGCCCTTCTCTTCTCCATAACCGACACCTACTCACTCTCACATCTAACAAACCTTGTTGTGGTATAAGAGCTCATAGTTGTCGCATGGGAGAGATGATCACACTGATCTATTAGGGAGTGCACTGTAACTTCTTAATATAGGTTGCTTGTAGATGTGTCTAAGGAACGGCAGAGCAGGCACTCAGGGTGGTATGTATGGTGAGGGTGCTCCAGGAGGTAGCATTTATACTAGCCATGGTTAAGGAGCCTATATGTCCAACAGCACAGGATGGTTAAATTACAATATACTAGACAAAGGAATACCATAGAACTCCAAAACTATGGTAAACAATAAAATGTTTCTTAGTTTGAAAGAGTCATATATACCAGTCAGCTAACCACTTACAGAACATTTAATAGGACTACATTAGAATCACATGAAAAGCATACATACATGTATGTCTGCATGAAAGAATGTGTGTGATGTATGTAAAATATCAGTAAGATAAAAAGATCTGGAAGGATAGATACCCAAGTGTTTTCTTTAGGAAAATGTGTGTAAGGATGATTTTTCCCCCAAGCCTATTTTTTAAATTTGCATACATTACTTACATCATCTTTTTAAAAAGATTGGGTGCATACGCCTTGGAGAGAATGAACAAGCCAGTGAATGTTTCCAACAGTGCGGCAGGTGGGTGGGGAGAGAACGTAGAGACTAGGAGTAATGCCATCAACCCTCTATCCTCAGCACAGATCGGGGGTCCTTCCACCTATTTCCCTGCCCAGTCTCTCCTTGGTGTGGGTTGAAGGAGAAAAGGGTTCATACTAGCATGTCCCTTTGCAAATGGCTATAAAAAGCAAGTTGAGTTAGGGTTCTGTGAACTCCTACCTACTCTAACATATGCTGAGCGATTCTTTTGTGTGCTTTTGTTAAAAATGCCTCTTAAATGAGCTGGTGCCCATATGTCCCAGGAACTGAAAATGTGGCTAGGTAGGCTGGCACAAGCCCTGTTGCTATAATTCACTTCCGTGGGTTTCTAATGAGCTTGCTTAACCACAGCATGAGTTTTCCAGGCCAAGCCATGATGTTGACCAAGAATGAGGAAACTTCTCCCTGGATACCCCAAGGGAGACAGGAAGAAGGAAGACCTTCTCAGTGTGTGTGTGTGTGTGTGTGTGTGTGTGTGTGTGTGTGTGTGTGTGCATGCCTGGGTGCCTGTTCTAGAGTGTGACAGTCATATGCTGATTTTGGAGACATGTTGCATAGTATGAAGAAGATGGAGCCCGGTGTGGTAGCATATGCCTACAGTCCCAGCACTCAGGGATCTAAATCAGATTCTGTGAGTTAGAGCCCATAGCAAGTTGAGCACATAGCAAGGACCAGGCTAGCCAAGGCTATATAACAAGACCTTGTTTCAAAATAAGAAAAACCAAAAAGATGAGTGATGAGTGAGAAATGAAGCCACAGATAAACAGAGCTCAGGTTGGAATTCTTATCCTGAAACTCACTAGCTGAGTGACCTTGGACAGCTTCTCAAATCTACTCTGTCCTGTGTCCTCCTCTGTAAAAGATGAATGGTCATAAAATATTGTGTGCCCTAAAGTCACTGTGAGGATTGGAAAAGACCATGTCTCAAAGTCACCCAGGAGTGTCTGCTCATTATAGAAACGATCATGTTCTTTCTCCAGTTAGTGATGCCCTCATGAGAGGCAAGAAGCTGCAGAGAGATGAGAGCCCTAGCAAGGGAAGGCTGGAGTTTTCTAAGAAAGAAGACCCGTGGAGGCCCAGCCTATAGACACAGGATAATCAGGAAACACTACCAGGGAAACAAGGCATCAGAGCTAAGGGCCAAAGAACTGGTATGAGAGGTCAAGAGCAAGGCCAGAGGCATGGGGGCAGCAAAGGGGGAGATAAAGGCCAGAGGTGTTCACGTACAGGGACCTGGGTTCTTGAACTTACACTACCGACATCCTTGCAATATCACTATCAGGTAGATACTGTGATTAGCTTTGTTTGTCCAAAAAAAAAAAATGAGACTCAGAGAGGTCCATTCATTTGCTCAACATCAGACAACTAGTAAACCATGGCCCATAATGCCTCAGTGTGAAGAGACCCTTCGGTGGCTGTTCATGCCATGTTCATCACTCTGGTGGCCCTGCCATGTTCATCACTCTGGTGGCCCTTACTTAGCAGTTTTCTTCAATAAACAAGCGCAGACTAGACTGGCCTCTAAAGACACATAGAAAATAAAGATATGGCAACCATCCTTGGGGAAACCCACAGCCTGACAGAGGAAAGAAATTGAATAAGCCGTATTGCCAAACAGACTCTAACAAGCAATAAAAGAGAAATGAGGGAATCTGTCCGGAATTTCAAGTCTTCTTGGACTCCATTATTGAAGCCCACTTGAGGAGAAGGAAGATATTGCCAGTTGGAAAGTGTCGAGCGTGTGATGGCTCCCATGCTGTGACTGGAGACAGGGAAGAGAGAAGCCGTAAAACAAGGGGCTGGAAACACAGTGTGGGGCCAAGTCACAGTGCCAGTCTGAGGACGGGGTACTTCGTTCTGAAGATGAAATGGAGCCACTAAAGATTATTGAGGCTGAGAGGGAAGCTCAATGTTCGAGGGCTTGCTGAGCATGTGTGAGTCTTTGGGTTCCATCACTAGCACCACCACAGAAGTCTTTTTTGCTTAGTTTTGTTAAAATAACAACAACAATAACAAAAAACAAGGGTCCTGATTTGTTCTCCACACCAGAAAGGCCTAAAAACAGAGCTTTAGATAAGGGGTAGAATGTGAAGGCAGGTAGAGAAGGGTTGACCAAGGTACCATGTGTAGGAGCTGGGGGTTTAGATGTGGGAGAGAGAGAGGAGGGATTAAGGGAGCTCTGAGCCTCTACTTCCTCTGCCTCCATAGCATGCATCTGAGCTTGCATTCCAGAGGTAGATGCTCAGGAGGCTTTGGAGATCCTACTGTGCAAGCCGGGCAATGGAGTCATGTCTAGACAGGCACAGGAACAGAGGGATATGACAGAATACAAATCTGTCTAGTCTATATGCCAGTCATCTGTATCTATCACCTATCTATCTATCTATCTATCTATCTATCTATCTATCTATCTATCTATCATCTATCTTTCTATCTACCTATCTACCTATCTATCTATTATCTGTCTATCCATCTATTTATCTATCATCTATCTATTTATCATCTATAATCTATTTATCTATTATGTATCTATCTTTCTTTCATCTATTTATCTATCATGTATCTATATATTTATATATCTACCATTGACCAACCAATCTATCATCTATATCTCTCATTTATCTACAATCTATCACCTGTATCTATCATTTATCTATAATCCATTTGTCTTTCATCTATTTGTCTCTCTGCTTATGACACGGAAGTAGAAGAGGGACTATAAGGAAGGAGGAAAGTACCCAGAGGGAGTAGGGAACCAGATAGTAATAGGGAGAAGAAAAACAATATATAGGATATCTTCTCTTTTGAGGAATCCAGATTTAACCACATATAATCATACACATAGGAAGAGAAATGGCATGGGCATAGGAGAGGGGCTACTTAGGAATGAAGAAAGGGACCAATGAGAGGAAAGGAAGAAGGATAAGGAAGGTGCTAGTCAGGGCATATGTGAGACGATACAATGATATGTAAGTCTGAAAATGTTATAATAAAAACATAAGCAAAGGGGTAGAGAGGCTGGGCGGTGGTGGTGCACGCCTTTAATCCCAGCACTCGGGAGGCAGAGCCAGGTGGATCTCTGTGAGTTTGAGGCCAGCCTGGTCTACAAAGCAAGTTCCAGGAAAGGCGCAAAGCTACACAGAGAAACCCTGTCTTGAAAAACCAAAAAAAAAAAAAAAAAAAAAAAGGGCAGGGGGGCGGGTAGAAAGACAGCTCAGCAGATGAGAGCACTGGCTGCTCTTGTAGAAGACCCAAGTTCAGTTCCCAGCACCCACATAATGGCTCACAACCATCTATAACTGTCGTTCTAGAGGCCCTGATGCCCTCTTCTGGTCTCCTGGGGCATCAGACGCACATAGTACAGGCCAACACTCATACACATAGCGAACATCTTCTTTAAATAAGCATGAGAGCCAGAGCCTTCCTGCCCCACTTCACACCTCACTCCCTGTGCTCAGGTCCTGTCAGCTCAGCTCCCTCCACACCGCACTGTGCTTAGCTTTGCAGACAGTGGAGTGGGTGGCCAATGATTCATAACTACTATTTTCTGTCCCAGGAGCACTGCTTCCTCTGTATTCCAAGGCAGTGGCAGCTTTCCAGTAAATACTTTTTAATGGTTTGATTGATAGAGCAATAGAGGAAAATATCCAGTGTTAACCTCTGACCTCCACATGAACATGCATAAGGCTAGCACAGCTATACCGAACCCACAACCCAAACACACACACACACACACACACACACACACACACACACACACACCTCTTTGGTTGGTGGATGGAGGGACTAGCAAACAATTTAGTAAATTCTAATAGACTTGGGGAATCTCATAAATACTAACCCACTAATGTCCTACCCTAGAAGCAAGTATCCTTTATTATCACAAAGGTTCAGGGACAATCCAGCACTATTCTAATTGTTCCCAGGCGGACACCACCTGATACAATACGGAAGTTTTAATGATTTGCTCAAGATCATAAAGAGAGTCAGTGGGAAAATCTAAGATAATGTCTCTAGTTTCCCACACCTTGTACTTTATCCAGGCTAATGGTCTTCACTTCTCATGTGGTACTAAGGAAGAAAGAGGCCCTTGGAAAAAGAAAATGCCACTAGCAGAAGAAATCCATCATTATAGATGCCCTCCTCCGTGTGTGTGTGTGTGTGTGTGTGTGTGTGTGTGTGTGTGACTTTGAATAAGTAATTCATCTTGCTGAGCCCCTGTTTTTCCTTCTGTAAATGCAAGATGACACAGCCCACCCTGCAGGTAGGGAAAATGTTGTCTCGCAAGTGTTACTGCACCTACATGCCTGGCTATGAGAAGCTGAGTGTTTTTCCTCCCCTGTAGCACCTGAGATGGCTTGTGTGTGGTAGTCAGGAGTGTACTCGCCGCTGAGTGTACCACTGATGTCAGGCATCTTCTTCCTCTATCATTTTCCACTTTTTTTTTTTTTTTTTTTGAGACAGGGTCTCTGACTCAACCAGCATCTTGCCAATTCAGCTAGACTGGCTAGCCAGCAAGACTCTGGGATACATCTGCCTCTGCTCACCCTAGTTTTGGGGTTACAGACATAGACCACCATGCCCTTTTTACATGGGTGCTGGGGATATGAACTCAGGTCCTTATGCTCGGGCAGCAAGTGCTTTACCCAATGAGCCAGCTCCTCGGGCCCTAATATTAGCCTGCTTTTAAATCATGCAAACACTTAAAAATAGATGAAATGAAGAGATCTTTTGGAATATCTCCAGCTTGGAAAAATAGCCTTTGTTCGCTGGGGATTTAAATGATGCCTATATATACATATGTATCGAGACCCAGGGACATATAAAATCTGACATGAACAAATGCTGTGCGTGTGGAAATGCCAGCCACTCTGCTGTAAATCTGCTCTGGGGGAGGACAGTGACATTACCAGGAGATTTTTCTCTATTTGAAAATGTTACCATTCACCCAGGGAAAGCCGGAGGACGGCAATGGGGACAGTTGGAACCAAGTGCTCTGACATTTCCTTGCCGACAGACACTGTCAATGAATTTAGAAGCCATACTGCTTTATACGGCACTGAGTTAAGAAAATGGCCTATTACAAGGAGACCAAGGAAAGGCTGTCCAAGGTTTCTGCTACATTTCTTTTGTCACAGACCACCAAAGAGAGGTTAGATGTAGAAACGTCAGGGTCTGAAATCTCAAAGCCCATCCAGGGCTCATTTATTATGATAATGGCTTCATACCATTGAGTTCTGTGTGCCCGGCACAGGCTTACATACTCTTCTTGGGGATCATAATTGAGTCCCCACAAAGTCCTGAGAGAAATATCACCCCACTTCCCAGTTGAGCAAACTGAGCTGCCAGGAGCGAAGTGATCTGTGGGCTCCCTGAGCCTGGGAGTGGCAGAATGAGGGTTCCAGCCCACAGGGTGGGTCAGGACAGCACCATCAAAAGGATGAGAGATGGGCTGGGAAGTGCGCAGCAGTAGGAGAGGACCCAAGTGTGATGGGCAGACAGCAGGGCTATCTGCCGCGAGGCAGCTCTGTGATTCGCCTGAAGCAGGAGAGTTTAGCAGTAGTAGCGCCCACTCACTGCTTACAGACCCCGTCTTTTAAAGCACTCACAAAACTATACACGTGATGCTATGGTTTCCATTTTCCAGGTACAGATGCTGGTAACGCTGAGGCACTGACCTAGCACACAGTAGGTGCTCAGTATGTGGGAGTTAGTGCCCAGGTGCAGAGCCGCCTTCTCGGATCTCTCACTGTAGTCACTCAGTCAAGAACATGACACCTCAGGCTTTCCTGAGGACTGCTGGGCCCTTTGCTGCAGGTTGCCTATTCTGCACAACCTGCCTGCCCCAGACGCTAAGATAAAATTTCCACACTGACCACACACTCCCTCTAGTGGCAGTGCCATGTACCCTTCCTCAACTACTTGGATTTTTTTTTCCTTTAAAAAATATTTTATTGATTATTATTCGTGTATACCACGCTGTTAGAATGGCATCCCTATGCCACAGTGTGCATGGGGCATTCCTTCCACTGTGGGATCAAACTTGGGTCATCAGGCTTGTGAGACAAGCATGTTTACTTTCTAGGCTGTCTGGCAAGCCCTTGTCTTATTTTTCAATGAAGTACTAAAATGCAATCTTAAACTTTGGAGAAGAGATTTGAATAACTAATGAAATATGTATGCTGCTGGTATAGCAATGTTGATCATCAGAACTGATGTGGAGATGCAGGAAGTGTCCTAAGAAAGCAGGATGGTCTCTGCTGACGACACCTAAATGTTTGACCTGAAAAACTCCACAACCAAGCTTGCATTAGACATAATTACTGCCCCCAGTTTTCAGATGTAAAAATGAAAACAGTGTATCTGGCGAGATGCAATGGCATCATCTCAGAAGCTGTCTGACCTGAACCCAGAGCCTGAGCTCAAAGAACCCCGAGTCAATCCTGACATCTAGGATGCAAGCCTGTTCCTCATCTATAGAGCAGGGTGACCTGCACTGCACTCTGAGTGCCACAGCTCCTGGGAAGTAGACTGCCACATACCCTCACTACCTAACAAGCAAGGCTGATTTTCCACCTCAGATAAGACACAAAGGGTAACTTTCTCTGATCCCTTTTCTTTAAAATAAATATTAAGCATTTACTTTATTTGTATTAGAAGAGGGAGAATTGCGAATGCCACGGATTGCCTGTGAGCTCAGAGGACCACTTTAGGGAGTTGATTTTTTTTTCTTTCACTCTGCTGAGGTGGGGTCTCTCTTTCTCTGGTTGTCTCTTAGTGGTTCTGTGCTTCCAGCTAGCTGACCCACGAACTTCCAGGTGGTTCTCCTGTCTCCTCTCTCACTGTAAGAGTTTTGTGATTACAGATGTATGGCTCCACACCTGGGATTGAATGCCCTAAACCTACTCCCCAGCCCCCGACCTGCCTTCTTTATCCACCTGTTGCTCAGTCTGTCTAGTTCTTAACTTGCTGTCCTAATGGAAACCTGTATTTTCCTGAAGCAGCGAGTACTTGATACACTCACAACCAGAAGAACAATTAGCTAATTTTGGACTTGCTTTCACTATAGCTCATAGGCTAAAAAAAAAAAAAAAAAGAAATGCAACATAAAAATATATATTAAATATGTTATCCAGAAGGAGGGGTCCTCCACTGCATTATATCAATAGGTTCTTCTTAAGCAAATCAACCGCGCTAGTGATACTAACACAAACAAAAAGCAACACTAATTCAAACTCTGCATTATTCATTAGAAGGATACCAAAATGTAGGTAATAATATCATGTGATACATAGTACAAGTTTGTTCAAATGTACAGCGTAAGATATGTTTAAAAATAAATATCCATTGGTTCATAGTTCATGTGTTTCCATTCGTTTGGCTATTTGTCCCTGTGCTTTATCCAACCTTGGTCTCAACAATTCTTGCTCATATAAACCCTCCTCATTCTCGCTAATTGGACTCCCAGAGATCCACCCGGGCCCTAGCCATGGATCTCTGCATCCAGATCCCTCAGTAGTTGGATGAGGCTTCTAGCACGACAATTAGGGTGTTCGGTCATCCCATCACCAGAGTAGGTCAGTTCGGGCTGTATCTTGACCATTGCCAGCAGTCTGTTGTGGGGGTATCTTTGTGGATTTCTGTGGACCTCTCTAGCACTGGATCAGGCCCTCTGAATGGGTGAGACAGTTGATTGGCTTGATCTGTTTGGGAGGCATCTAGGCAGTGGCACTGGGTCCTGTGCTCATTGCATGAATCGGCTGTTTGAAACCTGGGGCCTATGCAGGATCGCTTGGCTCGGCCTGGGAGGAGGGGACTGGACCTACCTGGACTGAGTCTACCAGGTTGATCTCAGTCCACGGGGAAGGCTTTGCCCTGGAAGAGGTGGGAAGGGGAAGGTGAGGGGGTGGGAGGGGGGAGAACAAGGGAATCCGTGGCTGATATGTAGAACTGAATTGTATTGCAAAATAAAAATTAAAAAAAGAAAAATAAATAAATAAATAAATAAATAAATATCCAGATATGTACAAAAGACCCCTTCTTAATCTTTACTTAACTTTATTTTTACTTACTTGTGTGTGTGTGTGTGTGTGTGTGTGTGTGTGTGTGTGTGTGGGTAGGTGGCTATGGGTGTGCTAGTGTTATGGTATGTGTGTATAAGTCAGAGCACACCTTGTGGGAGCCTATTGTCTCCTTCTACCATGAGGGCTTTCGGGATTGAACTCAGGTTTTTGGAAGCAAGTGCCTTCATCCACGGAGCTATCTCACAGGCCCCACGATTTGTTTTTCCTTTAAAGTTTGAGTACTTCTTCATATATCATATAGTAGAATGATTTTTGGTGCAAATATTTTCTCAGCATATTATTTACCTTTTATCTTCATGTTGTTGTTTCATATTTTAAACTAGTTTGGTATTAATTATAATCTCTAATTTTAAATGGTTTTTTAATATCCCTCCTTTGCATCAGCACTGAGACTCTTGCCCCTGGGGAAGTGCTAACATTCTGTTTTATTTCCGTTCACTCTTAGGGGCTGAGTTTGTTCCCTTCAGGCAGGATGTTGCTACCAGCCTCTACTGTGGTTTTATCTTCGGCACAGTGACTGCACCTAAATCTACTGCCATTTCAGCCAGCAATTGCAACTCCGCAGTTATCAGCCTGCTTCTCTGGCAGTGGCCTGTCTGCTCAGGCTGCAGCCTGGTGGGAATTCTGTTCCTGCAGGCACTGGTTCTAAAGGTTGTTTAGCTGTTGTTAAAGGTAGTTTAACTAAATCTCTATTGTTCTATTTATAAATAAGACTAGAGATTCAAAGGCTGGGGTGAAAACCTGCTAGCTCAGAGAGGTTGAACAGCACCTAGCTAACCTTCTCTCCTTACTGGTGTCTCCCAAAAAACATGTCCTTCTGTTCCACCAAAACAAAAAAGCCATGCCACTCAAAGTCCCTCCTTACTACTTCTGGTGTATCTCTCTATCTCTTCCAGATGCCCTCTGATGCTCTATGATTACTTTCTGTCAACTAGTTGCTATGACCCAAGGTTAATTTTATTTAATTAATGTAAATGCTAACTTGGGGCTCACAGCATGATCAAATATCCCCCAACACTCCATTCCACCCCAGGGGAGTACATCCTTCTGTTTAGGGTACATGCTGCTGTCCATATCAGTCTCAGGGTGATGAAATAGTGGGGTCTGTGAAGATAGAGCTCTCAAATCAGAGCAATTGGCCCAAGCTCCCACTTCACGTGAAACCGGGCTTTGGGTGCCAGCCCTTTGCTCCACTGTGCATTCTGAGGCAGCTTACTTCACCATCTGGGGACCTCACTTTTTTCTCATAGAGATGAGATGCATATGAATGTTAGGATATAACAGCCAAATGCCAAACTCAGCCTGGAAATTCCTTGCTTTAGTCCAATGTTCAAGATGATCTCATTTTTTAGTGAGTCAGGAAAGGGAGTGGCACTATATTCAACTTCTCTTTGCAAATAACAGTTGGCTAGATGTACCAGAAACTTGGTAGCTGGTAAAAGAAGACTAGAATGCGCCTGTTTAGGGAGACAGAAGGCTGGCTTTTGTCTGTCTATCTTTCTTTCTCTCTTTTTTAAACTCTTTCTTTTTTTCTTCTTCCTTTCCTCTTCCTTCATTTATTTAGTTTTTTGTTTTGTTTTTGTTTGAGACAAGGTCTTATATAGCAGTGGCTGACCTTTATCTTGCTATGTAGCTGGGAGTGACCTTGAATTCTTGATCTCCTTGACTCCTCTTCTAGAGTGCTGGGTTGACAGGTATGTGTCCTACTGCCTGAGCCTATTCCACTTTTTTTTTTCATTAGATTTTTTTTATGTGTATTTGTTTACAAAGAATATAAATGATTTTACCTTTTCCTTCTCTTGTGAAAGAAAAGTGGGTGTAGATTGCAAACGGGCAATATGAGCAATAGTAGTCAGGTAACCTTGTTCGGGCTCATCTGCCTCATACTGCTGATAAATGCTGAGCTTTGGCTTGTAGGGAGGATGAGCGGACATGGAGTAAAAACCTCAGCAGGGAGCCCGACAGGTAGTAAACCCTCAAAACCACCATCTAAAGACGGGCAAATTAGGCTTTGTCTAAAACTGTTGGCTTTAAAGCACCGAACCTACATTTGAACTAGGAATACCCAAATATCTGATCCATTAAGTAATGCCTAAGATCACAGAAGCTTCTGGAGGTTTCTAATGCTACATTCTTTGACTTGTTGGGTGTTTTAGGCACAAAGAGTCACATATGACACTCTGAGCAGGTGCCACATGTCTTACTTGTCCCAGCCGGAAACAGTTAATTGCTTTTGACATGAAAGACGATGGTGGTCGCCTAAGGGTGTGGAGGGTTTACTGCTGGGCTTGTATATCTAGTGCTGGTACACTAGATAGGCTATAAGCCGCCAGGCCTTAACCCAATAGTACTAGTCAGCTCTCCATGTAGCAACTGCAGCATGTTATGATCCTCTCCCATGGGTGTGTTTTCAAGTGCCTTTCCCATAACACCTTTCTGCTTGTGTTACAATCATCTGTGGCCTAGATGTGGATGAGAGCATCACTGCTCTCACAACTACCTTGAGCCCAGACCTGCATGTCCAGAGCCAGCCAGCCAACTCCAGTAGCCAAGAGGGAAGCCAGTTCTGCAGAGGGTGTTCTCCAGAACTTGGAGCTTGCCTCTGCCTTAAATGTCCCACAAAAACTGGAGAGTTAGTTGGGCTAGCTCTTTCACAAGTATAAAATTGTCACATCTGTCCTTTGCTGTCATCAAAGCCTCATTCTGAATAGCTGTCAAAGAATCCAAAACCTTCCGGAAGGTGGTGCATAGGTGTTTTGTTTTTTTAAAATGGCCTTTCCTCATAAGCCCTCCCTTGGAGCACATGTCATGTCAAGCCATCTTGACTCTGAGCTCTTCAATAACTGGTGACATTTGTCCCCTGCTCACTGTGCTGTCACTGCTCTCAGTGCTGGATATGGATCACATTACTGATTCTGGAGACAAAACTTAGCAGTGAAGGTCCAGTATAGATAAAAACCTGAGCTAAAGCAGCTTGTCCATGGCTACCCAGAGGAGGCATACCTGGGAATCAACCTCCTCTTGCTTTTAAAGCCCACGCTTTTAAAGAGATTTTTTAAACTTTTTATCATCATCATTTTCATTTTTAGAGACAGGGTTTTATCTCTGTAGTCCTAGAATTCATTCTGTAGTACCCCAAGGCTAACTTCAGATTCAGAAATCCATCTGCCCCTGCCTCCCAAGCACTGAGATTAAAGTCATATGCCACCATGCCTGGCCCTCTTTTCTTAAATTTTTTCTTAAATTTATTTATTTACTTATTTAATTGTGTGTGTGTGTATGTGTGTGTGTGTGTGTGTGTGTGTGTGTGTGTGTGTGTGTAAATGCCATGTGAGTGCAGGTACTTATGGAGGCCAGAAGAGGGTATCAGATCTCTTGGAGCTATAGCTACCAGGGGTTGTGAGCTGCCCAGCATAAGTTCTGGGAACTGGTCTTGGGTCCCTTGCAAGAGCAGCCAGTACTCTTAACCTCTGAGCCATCTCTCCAGCCCAAAGTACATATGCTTAAGCAATATAAAGTCAAAATCTGGATGGTTTTAAAAGTCAAATCCCTGCCCCTCGCACGAGGCAGTCCCACATGTTCAAGGGGTACTGGCTGGCTGGATGAGAAGCTGGAACTTCTTGCTCTGTCTTTCTAAGGACTGTCTTTGAACACTTGTTCCTGTCCCTTCCATTGCATCATTCAACTTAATGCCAAAACACAAAACAACACAAAAGTACCTACAGAATTGCCTATCATTTGGCTCTATATATGTAGTAAAGAAACATGGACCTCCAAGGCAAAGCCTTTGACCTTCTGTATTATGGTCATGGCAAGTGAGCACAACACAACACAGAAAGTGTTTCAGTGGAGGCATTAGAATCTGGACATTAGAATCCCCATAGACACGGAAGGAGGTGGTTAATCCTCCAGAGGGTGAGCGGCATTGTGCAGAGTTTGGGAGAAATGATAATTGGCCAGGTTCTGAAGTAAAAGGAGTTGGAAGAGCAAGTAGTTCCCAGTCTGTCCTTCTGAGTGATAAGGAAGGGTGGAGAGGGAAGTGGGGAGGGGCTGTCAGGAGATGGAGTTCAGGAGGGCTCTGCCCTGGTGCAGCCTTGATTATTAGGAATGAGTGAGTCCCCTAGGGAGACTCAGAGTCAGGAAGGACTTGAGCAGTGAGGGACCAGGTCCTCCCCTTCTAGGGAGAATAGCCTAAGAACACAGTGGAAAAGGTGTCAGTGCCTCAATGGAAGGGGAAAGAAATAAGCTAGACTTTGCAGGGAAGAGCTAGATGTGGGCATTCCGACTCTTCGGACTCAGTGTTTTGTTTGTTGTGGTTATGATAGTATCGGTGTTGAGACCCATTGATGAGCTTTCTAAGTCTGCTTGATATGAGGGAAGTGCCTCTGACTAATCAAATAGAGGAATGTACTTCTCTGGGGATATGTCCCAAAGTCCAGTTCATATGAGAGTAATAAATATGTCTTCCCTGGAGTTGTCCTGAGAAGTACATTCACCACATTACTGAAGAACCAAGGAGTGGGAAGATGTAACGCCTCCTTTTATAGGTGGATCCTTTTCTCCTCTCTTCATGAGCTCAAAAAGATGGGATTTCAAAAGATCTGACCCCAGATTCAAGATGATGTGCTAAAGGCTTAGGAAACTGATTTTGGTAGGGTGTGGTACAGCTCAGTAACCTTCTGGCAAGGTTCTCTTCCTGGGACCATGTTCTCTGACTCATCATCTTCCACAAAGGCCATGGGTACATTTAACTGACCAATGGGAAGCCTCATATATGTGCAGGCACTGGAAAGGCACTAGTGTATTCTCCACATTCTGAGTGTGAAAACCATGAGATGGGGGGTATGCAATTGTCCCTGCACACACACACACACACACACACACACACACACACACACACACACACACCACTTGCTTATTGGTGGGCACTCAGGACACATTTGCCAAAGGAGTGAAGGAGTGAATTAGAGACATGGGGAACAAGTGTGAGCTCTCTTGTATGTGGCCAAGTAAACTCGAACTTGCTGGAACTGTGTCCTTTCAGGTTGGTTTCTTCACACCAGAAAGCCTGAGGCAGTGAAGCCAGCTCCTTGTCTAGACTTCTTGGACCCAGACCCAGATATGGAAAGCCCAGTCTCTAGCCCTGGAATCCTGCTCTGGAATGAAAGTGCAACCCCCAGAGGGAGATGAAAATCCATAAAGTGACCCCCTCTCCTGTCCCGAGGTATGATGTCACACTGTTGCTGGTCTTACTCTGAGAACATCCCACTAGAGCTATGGACCCAAAGTGGATGTCTACTTTATAAAACATTTGAATTGATTGCCACTGTCCTTGTTTATAGGTCACACTGATCATTCAACAGACATACAACAGCAAGTCAACGGGACCAGCATCTGAACCTTTTACTCTGATCCTTTCTTTATAGCTAATATAATCTTACAGAATCTCTGCCCAGCTGGAAATACCCTCCGTTCTCCACAGCCAGTGAAAGGAAAATCCATGTTCTCTGAGAGCTGCTGTGTGCTGAGACTGTGTTAGGTTTGTTTTGTGATCTTTTGTCTAACACTGATTAACTTTATATGGAGGGTATTGTGCTATCTCGTAGTCATGGACACTGAGACTCACAGAGGTGCAGTCACATGTAACTAAAGAGCAACAGGACCCCATGGTGAATCTTTATGCCCAGTTGACTGGGCTTAGAGTCATCTAGATTAGTGTTGCACTCCTTTGGGTGTGTCTGTGGGGACACTTCCAGAGTGGATTAACTGGGGGAAAAAATCCTACCCTGAAGGTAGGCTGCTCCATCCCATGGACTGGGGGTCTAGCATAGCTCCCCCTTCTCTCCCTCTCTTCCCCCTTCCCCCTCCCCTCTCCTGTCAGTAATGGTGTATCTCCACTCCACTGTGTCTTCCCTGCCATGATGGACTGAAACCACTAGCAAAATATACGTTGTTCTGTCAAGTAGTATGTGTGTGTGTGTGTGTGTGTGTGTGTGTGTGTGTGTGTGTGTGTGTGTGTATGTGTGTGTGTGTGCGCGCGCGCGCGTGCGTGCCTGTCTGTCTGTCTGTCTGTCTGTGTCTGTGCATGTATGTAGGTACACAAGTACTGATTAGCCTAGACTGGCTGGTCAGCAAGCCCTGGACCCACCTGTCTCTACTTTCTCGGTGCTTGGATTACAAGTGTGCATTGCCATGCCCAGCTATTTACATGGGTTCTGGGACTCCAATCCTGGTTCTTACCCTGCTGGCTGAGCCATCTCCCAGGCCCCTGTCAGGTATTTCACAAGAGTGAGAAGAGCAACTAACACTGGAACTTAGATTCAAAATCAGGTTGTTTATCTTCTTACTGTAACTTGCCTGAGTTCCCGCACCCCCAGGCCCACTGTTCAGAAGCCTTTGGAGAACTAGAGCCCCTGCCCAAGCTGCAGCCTGGTCTCTGTGGACTCCTGCCACAAATAACTGCCAGCACGGCAGGAGTGCTATGTTGTCCCAAGTCCTGGAAAGGCTCAGGCCCATTGTTCTCTCATTCACACACCTTTTCTCTTTCTCCATCTGACAAATTCCAGTTTAGACTTCAGAGTCGGCTCAAACATCCCTTCACTACATAAATCTTTGTAATCACTGTCCAAGGAAAGAAACACCACCACCTGGGTCTAGGAGGTTGTCAATTCCATGTTGAAGAATCCATTGCAGGGACTGAAAAGATGGGATCTGGTAACCTCTGACCTCCAAGGTCACCTACATAGACATGGAACACATAAACACACACAGGTTCACACACACACTTCAAAGTTAAATTTAATTAAAAAAAAAAAACCCGGCGGTGGTGGCGCACGCCTTTAATCCCAGCACTTGGGAGGCAGAGCCAGGCGGATCTCTGTGAGTTCAAGGCCAGCCTGGGCTACCAAGTGAGTCCCAGGAAAGGCGCAAAGCTACACAGAGAAACCCTGTCTCAAAAAACCAAAAAAAAAAAAAAAAAAAAAAAAAAAACCATTACAGGCACATCCTGTGTGCTGCCATACCTCCAGTCTTTATCACTGCTAGGCAGATCCACCCCCTCTCTGTGAAGGCACACAGTGTTCCCTGCGATGAAACCGGGCAACTGTTTAAAGATGGCATCCTTTCTGGGTGGGATCCACCATCAGGTGAGCCGGAGTGTCTGCACAGAGCAATCTGTGAGAACATGGGGACTTTTCTGGCTCAGCAGAAGGCAACTACATTCATTTTCCACCTATGACTAAGTAGGATCTATGCAATGCATGGGCTGTGGAACCTTGACATTAAATGAGCCTCCCACTGTCCCTGCCCCTCCCACTCCCCCGCCTATGAATAGCAGGCTGTGCAGGCAGCAGGACAAGACAGGGAAAAGGGATAACACTTTCCTGGGGCGGCTGTGGCTCTGGGTTGGGGAACAGCTGGGGAGCAGACCAGGGTCCTGATCCACAATCCACACAGGAGTGGGTGCATCATCTGTCTTCTGTTGATCTAGAATATGGTGTTGTCCTCTGCACCCCTGATTGAGCTGGTCACCAAGATAATTACTGTGATTATGAATCCAGTTATAATTAATTGCTTGCCATGTTCCAAGTCATTTTATATGCATCATCATGTTACCTTCACTAGGAACTCGTGAATGTAATAGATTTATGGTTAAAACATGGTGGTTTACATTTGTAATCCCAGGGCTCAGGATGCTGCGGTAGGAGGATTACTGCAAGTTTCAGGCTATTCTGGGCAACAGAGCAAATTTCAAGTCAACCTGGGTGAGAGAGTGAGACTCTATTGCGAAACAAAACAACAACAACAAACCCCAAATAAACAAAAAGGGCCGAGAGACAGTTCCAGGGGTAAAGGTACCTGCTGCACAAACACGAGGACCTAATTTTGAATCCCCAATACTCATAGAAAAGCTGGACATGACCTCCCAAGCTCCTTACCCCAGTACTGTATTGGGTAGAGATGGGAGGATTTCTGGGGCTTGCTGGTTGCCAGCCTAGCTCCAGGTTCAGTGAAAGACCCTGTTTCTAGGGAATAAGCAGACAGTGATAGGGCACGTCCTGGGTTCACACCCTCCTAAAATTTAACAAACAAACAAACAAACCACTAAAACTGGTTCTATCAAGAGACCGATGTAGGTTTAAATCCTGACTTTCTACTTCCTAGGTGTGTGGCCTCTAGGCAAGAGGTTGTGACAAGCCCAGCCGGGTCTGGAGTATGTCCCTTGCACTGACCAAACTCTCGGGATGTGGTCTCCAAGATATACATGCCACACTGGGTGGCGTTTAAGGCACCTGAGGAAGACTTTTGCTCCTTTGACATTTAAACAGCTCCACTGTCCTTTGAGTGGCTGAACAACAAGTCCCCTCCATCCTTTTGTTTTGTTTTGTTTTGTTTTGTTTTTGAAACTGAGTCTCATGTAGCTTAGACTGGCCTTGGACTACCTATAGAGCCAAGGATGACCTTGAACTCATGATCCTCCTGCCTCCGCTTCTGGAGTTCTAGGATCATAAGTGTGCACCACCACACTACTCCTTTACCTTTTCTTCACAGACTGCTTGCTGTCTATGCAGGAGTTTGGGGCATCAGTGAATGTGTCTCCCAGAATTTCAGTGGGCTAGAGGCTGCCTAGAGACCTAGACTGTACTGTGTGTAACCACTGGGGTGGTCCTCTCTAAGCACTAATTCCCACAGACCCAGATCAGCAGAAATGGGTACCACTGCCTATTCCTTCATTCTGCACCCTGAAAAGGCTTGGTTCTTATGGCACAATCTTTAAGAAGTTCTCACTGATCATCCATTAAAATTCTTAGCCTTCAGGCCTATTTCCATTTTCCCCTCATTCTGGCAGAGGCTTTTCCCCAAAAGACCATTAGCTCTTAGAGGGTAAGAGTGTGTTCAGGGAACTAGACAGCTCCATACATGTGCTTGGTGCAAAGTTTTTCCAAATAAAGGTTCTTAAAGTAGAGTTGGGTGCCAACTCTCCCTATAAACCCTGCAATGTCCTAGCATCTGGGCATGCTGTCTACTCACCACTATTCTTGGCATCCAACATCCTCCACACAGTCTCCACTCATCCAACCATGACCGGCTCACAATGCTTTCTAAGCGTCTGCCAAAGACTACACACAGCTGTTCTCCAACCCGGAGGTACCCACCTCACCTTCAAATTTTTGCATCAAAAACACAACCCAGGTCGTGGTTGGCAGTTTCAAAGCCATTTGAGAAGGTGGGAAACTGTTTGCATAGCAGTACCTTCTCTTTGTTCTTTAAGACAGAAGAGTGGAGAATCTGGTATAGACTAACCCACCAGCTAGGCACGGGTCCAAGTCTTCCTCTCTATCTTTTCCTGTGTCCTACAAAGTCACTTCTCCTTTCTACCTCAATTTCCATTTCTGTAGGCAAGTTTCATAATAGTGCCAGTAGCACAAGGTCACCAAGAATGATACAATACGTGTAAAATGCTTGGGGCCCAAAGTGTGAGAAATGTTCCAGAAGCCTCAACTGCTGTAGATCTTGCCTGACCATGACTTGCCTCTGACCTCCCTTCTGAGTTCTCACAGTGTGTCTACTGTGTGCCTCCCCACATAGCTTTCCAGTGCATATTGTCTTTTGTTGCTCACTTATACTGCTTTGGGATTTGAAATGGATTCATTCATGTAACACGCACTTGCTGTGTCCTCAGTGTGAACCTGGGCTAGGCACTGAGGGTCAGAAGTGCACGGATATATGGAGCTTGGACCCTGACCTGGCGGAATTTACAGTTTGGTGAGGAAGATAAGACCTGTATAATAAAGAGCTATAACTTAATCCAGAAACAGTGCCACTGGGAAGGTAGGTATAAGACTCCCAAAGCAGGAAGAGCTGCCTTTTTCCAGGGTGACCAGGATGCAGGAAGTCTGGACCTTATATATAGAGAGATGGCAAGCATCAGCTTTATGAGATGTTGGCCAGTTTGGCACGAAGTGTGGCAAGGGAGATGAGAAGCTTCTCTGGGAAACTTGGGAGTCCAGGGTGACTTTAGTTTGAGGTTTGTGCAGGGAGGGAGTGGGATGTGAGGAGGGAAGCGGTCCAGGATGAAAGGCTGGAGCTATGTGCTTAATTCCTACAGGTAGGGAGCAGCTGAGGGCTTGGGTAAATCTGCCCTGCTCAAGATTGCTCAGATTTGTGCAACCAGAAGGTCAACGCAGCAGGATGCAAGAAGACCATTGGTGAGACAACAATAATGTTTTGGGTATGGGAGGGAAGGCGAGATGGGCTCAGGGCAGCAGCTGTGAGGATGGGAGAGGGAAATAGAGGTGGCCAACACCCTGAAATGTGGAGCAAGCACGGATGCCAGTGTGGTCTTCACTTGATAGACTATTCTTCAAATGTAATCTCAGGACATGGGAGGTAGAGGCAGGAAGATCAGAAGTCCAATGTCATCTCCAGATGCTTAGAGCGTTCAAGGTTAACCTGGACTAAAGACTCTATTAAAAAAGAAAAACAGAAGGAGAACTAGAGAAGGAGGGGAAGGAGAGAAGGATGAGGAAGAACATAGGAAAGGAAGGAAGGAAGGAAGAAAAGGAACCCTCCAAAGGCTTCAATAAACACTTAAAATTCAATTCCAAGTCGCTTCTTCATTGCTCACACCAGTCTGTAATAGGAGGGAAGGATGAGGAAGAACATAGGAAAGGAAGGAAGGAAGAAAAGAAGAAACCCTCCAAAGGCTTCAATGAACACTTAAAATTCAATTCCAAGCCACTTCTTCATTGCTCACACCAGTCTGTAGTCTGGTCTTATCTCTTTGCCACCAACCTGTTCCAGCCGCTCAGCTCTTTGCAGTGCCTCAGATATCTTCCTGCCTCTGTGGACTTTTGCTCTGCTGTTCCCTTGACTCAGTGCCACATCTCCCCAAATGTTCACACACAGTGTCTTTCATTCCATTCTGGACTTCACTCAGAACCCCTCAGAGATAACTTCCCTGATGGAAACAGGCAGCACCTCTCCACCATCACTTTACGTGGGCTTCTCTCCACCATCACCTTACATGGGCTTCTCTCCACCATCACCTCACATGGGCTTCTCACCACCATCACCTCACATGGGCTTCTCTCCACCATCACCTCACATGGGCTTCTCTCCACCATCACCTCACATGGGCTTCTCTCTACCATCAATCACCTTACATGGGCTTTGTTTTCATTTCTAGCGCTCACCAATTGCAAACTGACATTGTAATACATCTATGTGTTGACTCTTGGTCACTTCTGCTATGATGGATTTGGTCCTTTATGTGTCTTAATAATTAATAGATAGTTAAATTAGTTGGGGACATCAAGAGGACCCCAGAATCTCAGCCTGGATAAACATGATGCAGGTGGAGCCACCAGGAACCATAATGTCAAACAAAAGATTTATTTTTTTTCTTTGAAACAGGCTCTTGCTATATAACTTATGCTGACCTTACTCTCACTTTGTAGCCCAGGCTAGCCTTGAACTTCCAATTCTCCTTTTGTGGACTTCAGAATACTGGGGTTATAGGCATGTGCCATCATACATATGTAAAGGAACGTAAGGTTAGTTTTCAATTTTACATGTGAGATGCCAGCCTATTACCCCATAGGAGGAGCCTATTAGGTAGCTATAGAAAGTCTAGAATCCAGGGGTCTTTAGCATTTAGGGACCCACTGTTGAGCAGGTGATTACTCATGACATGACATTGGGTGGCCAGAAGGACCCAAGACCCCATCAGGAAGCATGTCTGAAATAAGGGAACAGGAAGGGAGGAGAGGTTTTCAACAGCTGCCATTATTTCTGGGGGTAAATCCTATGCCCTCCAAGTCCCCCATAAGACCCTACATGATCTAATCCTTTGCCCATAGCTCTGACCTCCTCACCCCACCCCAACCTCCAGTTCTCCAGCTACACTGGCCACTTTCAATTTCTTGGCTACAAGGAGTTTCAGAGTTGTCCTTCCTTCTCACCCAACTAACATGACTTGACCTTGCAGATCTCAGCTTAAATCTCACTTCTTCAAATTGTCCTTCCTTGTTTTGACTGCTCCTCCCCATCTTCCTCTCTATTATCAGCTTGTGCAAAGCCACAGATATGAAAAGACACACCACAGGTAACCGATAGACTGCCTATGGCTATTTGGTGTCTGTCTTATTGAGCCATATGCTCAAGGAGCCAGTGGGCAGGTGACAGTGCCCGTGTAGTACACAACAGTATGGCTAGCACCTGACACATAGCAGCTACTCAGTGAGCACTTGTTGAATGAATGAGCTGAAGCAGTAGCAAGATATCTAAAAGGAGAACAAAACATGTATAAGGACTCAGAGGCAAGGCAGGTATCCTAAGAAGAAGGAGTGTGTTGGCTACTATCCAGTCTTACAGCTGGGTGTGGCAAGCTATTGACACAGGAACACCATGGAATCTATGGGCCAACATAGCTGGGGCCTTAGGAATGGTTATATAAAGAGTTTCCACCAAAATCTAAACATGTCATCCTGCAGAGAAGCTCCTTAAGCAGGAAGGTAAACAATTCAAAATACTTCAGGAAGTCCCTGAAACTGACCAGATTCACTAGACTCCTCCCTGCCGGAATAAGGAAAACAAACAAAAAACCTGAAAGTTTCCCTCAGACTGAAGGAAATCAAGATGCAAAGAAGACTATTGGGATCAGATCAGCTGTCTGGAAGAAAGAGAAACCAGCCAAGGGGCCTAGAAGGGGCTTATGTCAGTGTTACATCTCTGAGGGGAAAGGTATCCTGGCAGCTGGGATCCAAGGAATATCACACCACACAACAAATCTCACACAAGAGATTTATTGGGAAAAATACAGGAGGGTGGCTGCTTCTGCTAGGGAAAGAAGCAGGAGAGAACTGAGGGGGAGGCAGGCTTATATAGAGTTTCTTGGGGGCAGAATTTTCTAGGGTAAAGATTTCCAGGGTGGGAATTGGTGGGGTTTCAAGTCCTGAGTTTGGGGCAAGCTCAGGGATTGTGGGATTTCAAGCCCAGGAATTGAGCTCGGGCTTTTTGCCATACAGTTTATATCCATGGAGTCTCTTGGAAAGGACACTCTGCAGTCTGTTAAGCTGCCTGCAGGCTGTGCAGTGTGCTCTAAATCGCCGGCTTTTGTGAGTTGTCACCCACACTGGGGTGGGCTTTGGTGATACAGCTGTGTTTGAGTCATTTCTGCTTCTGTAAGTAACCCCAGTAAAACTCATGGGTTCACCAAATTGTGCTCAGGTGGATTCCATACTTTGAGCTGCCGTGTATTCCCTGTGTGGGATGAGTGGACATTTGTGTTGCACCTCCCCAGGGAAAGTTTTGTCGCACAACAGGAATTCACTTACATGCGGTCATGAAATGGGGAGAAGAGGTAGGTGAGGCCTCAAGGCCAGTGGTAAAGAAGAGTGAGGACCAGAGAGGAAGAGCATCAGCCAGTGAGACCATGCTGTCAAGGGATTTGGCAGGAAGATTAACAAGAGAGGAGAATGCTGGCATGTGAACAGAAGTCCCTTTTCTTGGTGGTTCTTAGAATGGAGGACGTGTGTGTGTGTGTGTGTGTGTGTGTGTGTGTGTGTAAATCTAGGGGAAAGCAGCCAAATTAAAAACTAGATATTCATAAACAAATAGGAGGATCAAGAGTTCAAAGTCATTCTCAGCTACACAGCAAGCTCTTGAGCCAGCTGGACTTTATGAGGCATCTGAAAGGAAGGGAGGGGAGGGAGAGGAGGGGAGGGGAAGGGGAAGGAAGGGAAGGGAGGAGGGAAAAGGGAAGGAAGGGGAGGGGGAGGGGAAAAGGAAGGAAAGGGAGGGGGAGGGGAAGGGAAGGAAGGAAAGGGAGGGGGAGGGGAAAGGGAGGGAAGGAAAGGGAGGAGAGGGAAAGAGAAAGAAAGGGAAGGAAGAGGAAGGGGCACCAAACAACCTTGAAATCCAGGATTTTCCTACCTCCCCTTCAGAATCCTGGGATCATAAGGCGTATGTCACCATGCCTGGTGACAGGAAAGCTTGTGACCAATTAGATAACAAAGATTAAATTCAGGGATAGCACCCTGTCATGGCTTTAGACACTCCTAAGCACTGTGGGAGGGAGTGTAAATGAGCCTACTTTTTTAGAAGACAATTAGACTGGAGCTATCAAAATACCAGAAGCAACCGTTTGATCCATGGACTCCACTTTTAGTAATCTCTCCCAAGAGAACTAGCCACCAAGTGTCTAAGGAAATTATGTGCAATTCTAAAAAATAAAAGCTACCCAAATAGCCACACAGAAAGGGATTTTCAAACAGTGGGGCATACACAGCAGACCAGTAATCAGCAAGTGGGAAATTAAAGTTGTAGTTGGCCATAGCAGCTTGGCCTGTAATCCCAGCACTGAGAGGCTGAGGCAGGGGAGTGGGGAGTCATCTTGGGCTACATAAGAATTCTAGGCCAGCCTGGGCTATAGATCGAGACTCTGTCTCTAAAATGAAAACAGGACCAGTGATATGGCTTGGTGGGTGTGTAAGGACACTTACCACCAAACCTAACATCTGCATTTGATTGCTAAGACCTGCTTGGAGGAAGGAGAATTGACTCCCACAAGCTATTTTCTGATCTCCACATGTACGCTGTGGCTTGTGCATAAACACATGCACACAAAAATAAGTAAATAAATGTATTATAATATTTTTCAAAAACCAGATCAATCAGGTGGGGTGTGGTGGTGCAAGCCTTTAATCCCAGCATTCTGGAGGCAGAGGCAGGTGGATCCCCATGAGTTTGATGCCAGCCTGGTCTACAGAGTGAGTTCTAGGATAGCCACAGCAACATAGTGAGACCCTGTCTCAAAGCAGCAACAACAAACAAATTATTCAAACAAGCAAAATTCAAAGTTTCAAAAGAAAAGCAAGAGCTAGGAATCGGAAAATGACTTACTCTACAGTGTTGTCATGTGCTCTGAATCGGGGTGGGTTTTGTTTGACTTTCCATAGTGTGCAATTCCTTCTTTAATTTAGAAGGAAAGGTTTGGTGTGTGTTTGAAAATGTGCAGGAGAATTCCAGGTGACACTCCGAGGGTAGAAGAGAGAGTCCACTTCCCTTTGTGCCTCTGGGACATGTGCTGTGACTTCCTAGGGTACTTCTAATCTTTGGAAGACACACACACACACACACACACACACACACACACACACACAGAGACAGAGACAGAGACAGAGACAGAGACAGAAAGAGAGACAGAGAGAGAGGCATAATTTTGAAAAGTAAAATTTAAACTTCAAACATTTTTTAAAATGTATATTCATTCACTGGAAAGTATTCATTGAGTATCCACGTCATGGTGCAGAATACAACCAGGTTGAGTCCTGTTCTTTTCAGACTGTTCTCAGTGCAATGGGAGAGGCAGGTGCAAGGGGTAACTTACATTAAATCATTGGCAAGGGTGTTGAAGACCACACCAGGACTGAGATGGGTGGTGTGGGAGGCTTGTCCAGGCAGGCATCTTTGAATGGTTGTGTCTACACTGCAGCTTGGAGGAAGACCCAGCAACAACTTGATGAAGAGTTGGAGTGAAGGGCAAAGGCTTTCAGGGCAGAGAGAGGAGCATGTTACAGGCCTAAAAAGAGGGGAAAGTGTAACTGCTTCCCAGAATGCCCCTCAAAATTGCCCTTTAGGGCTCTCTTTAGATCACCTAGCTCTGCTGGGGACCCGGGGCTACCTCTTGTACATACCTGCTAACTAATGGGGTTGCTGTAACATTATTACACACTCACTCTAGTACTGTTCTAAGCCAGGAGAGGGAGAGAGAGAGAGAGAGAGAGAGAGAGAGAGAGAGAGAGAGAGAGAGAGAGAGAGAGTATGCTGCTATCCATCCTGAGCTTAAATGTAGATATTGGTGCACCCCAAGAATGTTACCCTTTAAAAATTGATTACCTGTTGTGATGCACACTGAACATCATTGAAAACCACACTGAAATGTACAAGGGAGGATGGCACCCAGACTGGCCATGTCACAACTTCCCTAAAACATTTATCCACTCTGAATTAAACAGAGCAGAGAAGGTGAGGTAGAAACCCTGCTTCATGCCATTCAACACTATAAGCTTTTCCAAAGTCCAATATGGAGTAACTGCAGCTCCCTCCTGGGGAACTTCAAGCTCTCCCACCCTAAGACTGATCATATAGACTAGTCCTGCACAAGGTAAGTACTGCTGTCAGAAGGCTGACAGAGCTCAGCCAGGGAGCCATGAACCTAGTGATGGGTGGGACGTGCAAAAGAAGCAAGACCTTGTGTGGGCAGGAGAGCAGTGATTGAGTCCATAGGACGGCACTGCAGGATGAAGGGTTAGCATGAAAGAAAGATACAGAGCTGGATAGCACAGTGTTTCCAGGAAGCAGCAGGTTCCTGTGGTTAGAGGACCAGGGCATGCCTGGTGATGAGGCTGAGAGTCCAAAAGAGTCAAGGAGTGAGGAACGGCCTGGCCTGGGAATGACACTGGGGTTTCTGCAGGGAGGGTACCCTCAAAGAAGTCTGCCAGGAGAGAGGGGAGCAGGTCTGGGTTTTAGAAGCTCCTTCTGCTGCAGGTGCCATAGCAGAAGGTAGGCAAGATTCTTGTTTGGGACCTTCTGCATCCAGATCCGTCCCCACCCCACCAGGCTTGGGGGTGGAGGGTGGGGTGGGGACAGACGCCTGGCTCCTTATATCACTGAGTTTAACATCAATGAGTTTACAACAGAGAAAACAGCACCATCCGTCATTGTTCATCCCTCCCAGCATGGTGGACCTGCATTTATTTCCACTTGCTATTTCTCCAGGGATAAGAGTTTGAGTATTGATGCTATGGCCCCACCACGCCCCTTGCATACCTCCAAGCCCTGCCGAGGAGAAGCCTTCAGCTAAATTAGAGCTGAGACCTGGCTTCAGAGTCCTTCCCAGAGAAGCCACAAAAAAGCTGACCTCTCACTTGCCCTGGAGACTGTCCACTCCCAACTGAGCTATTTCCTAAGCTGCGTGTTCTCCCCGACTTGATATTTCAATTTGAGAAAGCTCTGTTGTTCAGAAGCTGCTTTCCTAGCTGCAGATCAACAGTGGCTAACATGGAGCCTGGGAATGGGTCCAGAGTCCCCAAATGATTAATGTCCTGTGTTTCAAGACATCAAAACAGAGGGACAACCAGAGCCTGCAGATAGCTGGACAGCACGGTGAGATGGCAGGCCAGTCCCTCAAGACTTTTGGAAAGGGAGATGCCATAATTCCACTCACAAAGTCAATGAAATCGAATCCCTCACAACTGAAAACAGGTCTGTGCGCGGATATCCACTTCCAGGAACTGTCCCAAGTTCCCATGCCACTTGTCTGCTGCCCAGTGGTTCTGGGGAAGCCCATCCCACCCAGGTCTACTGACCCACTCCACCAACCCAGCTGAGGTGACGGTCACATACCAGTGGCTTTGTTTATCTGTCACACATCAGTTGCTTTGTTTATCTAATTGTCGGCCTGTTTTGGAAATACTCTCCTAGACTCCTGTGTGAGTCATAGGTTAAGGAGCATGAGTAATTCCTCCGGCACGCCTGGAACAGAAGGGAAGCCTTCCTATTTGATTTCCGGTCCTAAAAAAAGACAAACTAGTTTATCCAGGAGGCTAATGAGTTTTGACAGTTAGGGTGGCCTAGCTGGCCTGAAAACTCACCTTCTGTGCTCTAGAGTTCAGAAATGTCAGTGTCTCCTCTGCTTCTATTCTGAATTACAAAAGGACACCTGAACATCATTTTGCTGGGACGGGCTGTGCCTCTGAGGCCAGCGGATGCCACTTTGTGAGCCCATGGAAATCAAGGGGCGGAACAACCAGCTCTGTCTCCTCTTGCTGAGTTGCTGGTGGGTCTGGTCCTCCTTCTCCTGGGTTTGTTATTGTTGGCACCGGTGGGTTGTTCGCCTCCTTCTTACTGAGCAGGGATGAACTCAGTAACGCATCCGCTCCCACTGGGTGTGGTTCTCTTTGTAGCCAGCATCGACTTCCTGGAGTGAGATGGAAAGAAAGTGGCTCCATCTGCCCTGGTTCTGAGTAAACTTTCGAGAAGTCTGGCTGCTTCGCGGACTGAAAAACCCAACAGCTTTTCAACTACAATGAAAAGATAGAGTGAACATCCAGTCCCACTCTAGGGGCCAAGTGATGGGGAATGTCCATCTTCTATTTGACATAATTTTGTACAGTTTTAATTTCCCACAACGAGTGTGGCCAGAGGGGAAGAAACCGTCGTAACTGTTTATTTGGAATCGTTGCATTCCTTTTGTTTACTGATTGTTTCCTAGCAGCTGTGTGACTTTAGACAAGTCCATTCACTTCTCTCTCCTTCACCTGTGAGATAGACTTAACAATAGAGTGGTTGAGCAATGTGTATAAGTGCTCACAGGCCTCGCTCCCAGTTGCCCTTAGGAGGTCGCCATGTGTTGTTGACACTGCCCGTCACCACCCATCGCCAATGCCAGAGACTCCTCTGAAATATGCTGCTGAATGATTTAGGCTAGAACCTTCATTCTTTTGACTAAAAGGAAGAATATCAGTCCTGATGAGGGAGGCGTTCCATCAGGAAGATATTGGCAGATAAAATTGAATTCACTTGGTTCTCAAGTGTCTCTCCAACCTGGTCTCCGGGAAAGCACTGAGAAGACCTCTGGGTTCTCCATACTTTCTCTAAGAGCAGGATAGATGGGTGCACCTCACCAAGCCTTTCCGAAGGCCTCCAGAACACTCTGGATGAAGCTAGATTCCTTCCATGCCCTCTGGGTCCCTTACCACTTTCCCTGCCTAGCTCTCTCCAGGTCCTTTTACTTTCCTACCAAATGTTTGAGCCCTGTCTACTCCCACGGTTTTGCATGCCTCCTCCCCATCCCACGTCCACTGCTGTAGTCTATCATCACAGGTCTCTACTTAAGATTGCCTCCTCACAGAAGCCATCCCTGGAAGCCCCTCCAGTTATCTACAAAGTCCCTGTTCTGATTTGGGTGTAAAAAAACCGCTAAAGCAGTAGTTCTCAACGCCCTAATGCTGCGACCCTTTAATACAGTTCCTCATGTGGTGCTGACCCCCCCCCAACCATAAAATTATTTTGTTGCTACTTCATAACTGTAATTGTGCTACTGTTATGAATTGCAATGTAAATATCTTATATGCAAGCTCTCTGACATTTGACCCCCAAAGGGTCACAGCCCACAGGTTGAGAACCACTGCCCTAAAGCATTATTAGTCTGAACCCTAGGTCCCCAGCTGATGGCACTGTTTTGGGAGATGGGGGCCTAGCTGGAGGAATGGGCCATGGGGTAGGGAGGTCCTTTGGGCTTATAGTCCAGCTCTGCTCCCTAACCCATCTCTGCTTCGTGTTTGAGTTGTGAGGAGGCAAGGAGGTCCCAGCAGAAGGCTCTGGCTGCCCTGTAGCTCTCCTGCCATGCCTTCCTTTCTACATTAGGCTGTATCTCAAACCATGAGGCAGAAGAACTCCCCCAGTTAAGCTACTTTCTCAAGTATTTGGTCACATCAGGAGAAAAATGGCTTAGCTAGGTTTGCCCATGCTTTACGGCATTAGACAGAAGAGCTAACCCGGGGATCTGCTTCCTCCTGGCTCTTCCTCTCCCTCTTTCCTACTGGACTGAGGCTTCCAGGAGGGCAAGGACCAGCGTATGGTAAGTGCTCAATAAACATCCCACGGTAAGTCGCCAAGGCTGAGCTGTGAGAAGAGGGTGGGAACAGAGAGGCAAGGAGGAAGGGGTGCGGAGTGGGGGGTGTCTCGAAGGAAAGGAAGCTAGAGACAAGGGCTGAGAGGAGCAGGAAGGGTGGACTCGTCCATGGATGAAATGTGCATTCAGCATGTTGGTGCTGGGTCACCACACCGCCACTAGAGCCAAGGGGCATGAGGGCTCCAAGCAAGCGACTGAGCAGTGGCATTCAGTGCCCCAGAACACTGCTGGCAGGTGACAGAGGCCACTTAGCACAGTGTCCCACCAATTAAAATTAATGAAGAAATGTGTAGAAGTGACAGTGAGGATGAAGGCAAAACTGTGAAGTTAATGGAGCTTTTCTCCCCTTCAGGTTTTCAGCTTTTGCTGTTCCCTTCCTAGCTGCCACTGGTGTTCCTGAGAGACACTGTTGAGCAGAGGAAAATCACAAAGGGCTCTGGAGCCAGAGGGCCCTGAGTGCAAGTTACCTGCCTATCACATGACTCTGGGGCTTGTCCCTCTCTCAGCCTCGCATGACAACATTGCCTCTCAGGTCACTCTGATTCTGGGACACCTCTGAAAAGACTGTAACATATAGTGTTTGGGGGGTGTTGGTTCTTACCCACCCCCAGAATAAAAATAAATAAATGGTTTTAAAATCTGTTGAGCAAGGCTTGGTAGCTAGCACATGCTTTAAACCCAGCTTTAGAAAGGCAGATGCAGAAGGATCTCTGTGAGTTTGAGGCCAGCTTGGTCTACACAGTAAGTTCCAGGCCAGCCAAGGCTACATAGTGAGTCCCTGTCTCAAAAACAAAATCTGTTAAACAAAGATTATTTCACTCATATAAAATAACATTTGGAGCAGTCTGAGTGCTGGACATATTTTAAAAATTAGAGATGGCTTATAGATACCTGGGCTCTGCAGTGTCCCAGAGGAGCCCAGATACCCTTTACCTCTAGCCCTTAATGGAACATAAAGGACCCTTCCGATCTGTTCCTCCTTAATACTGGGGAGCCTTTCCTCTGTAGGCTGAGCTGTTGGAGGTAAGGTAGCCTAATGGGTAGGCTATTTCTGCAACTATTTGTTGAACACTCACTGTGGATTGATTCTGAGAGAACTGTTGGGGAGCACAGGGTGCTCAAACATGCATCCTGCTTCCAAGCCTCCCTTCTGTACTATTGTCTAGGGCTGGCTTATAGCAGGAGCTCCTGAACTCCAGTGGGGTTACAATCCCTCAGAGCACTCATTTGAAATATGCCGTTTGGGCACACTGACAGTTTCTGACTCTGTGAATGTGAGTCGGGATCTAGGAACTTCCATTTCCAAGTTCCCAGCAGGGACTGCTTTGTGTTTCAAGGCTCACACTTGGAGAATCAATGGAACTTAGAGGAGAAAGGGGAGAGAGTTTTGTTATTTTTGTTTATTCTGTTGATTTTTTTGTTTGTTTTGTTTGCTTATCTTTTGAGGAAGATGCTCTGTGATGGTGTTGTGAACTTGACAGAATATAGATCCTTTTGGGAAGGATTATCTTGATTAAAATTAGTCTCTGAGAATGTTTTGGGAGATTATCTTGATTCCATTAGTTGATGTAGGAAGACCCATCTCAACTGTGGGTGGGAACGTGCCCTGGGCAAGAGATCCTAAACCATACAAAATGGAGAAATTGAACTGAACAGCAGCAAACAAGCATTCCTCCCTCTCTGTCTCCTGTTTGTGGAGGTGACGTGACCAGCTAGCTGCTTCAAGCTCTTGCTGCCTTCCTTGACTTCCCCACCTCAGCAGACTGGACCTGAACTTGAGTCAGAATCAGCCCTTTCTCCCTTAAGTTGCTTTGTCAAGTGCTTTGTCAACAGCAACAATAAAAGAAATCAAGGCAGTGCTTCTGTCTTCAGTCTAGCCTAAAACTGGTGCTCTGCCTGCCCCCACATCCACAATGCTCGGATTACAGGTATGCACCCCTCACACAGCTGGACACTGAGTGAGGAGAAGCTGCACCTCTTCACTCTAAGATGTGTTGCTTCCTTTGATTGGGGAGAGGGGTGGGGTTATTTCAGTTCACTGATACCAGATGTTGGAAGGATAGAGGGATCTGGAGGCTTAGTGATGTGCTAGTTATCTTTCCAAGGAAGCAACTTAAAGGAGAAAGGGTTTGTTTTGGTTCATGGTTTGGTGGGACACAGTCCATCACGGTGAAGAAGACATAAAGGCAGGGGTGGTTTGCAGCTTGGCAGGTGGAGCTTGCTCACACACTGGCCAATCAGGCAGGGAGGGGACTGGAAATGGATGTGGGACTATAAACCACCAGGCATCCCACCCAGCACCCCAGTTCCTCTAGCTAAGCCCCACCTTCCAAAGGTTCCAAAACCTCTCCAAACAGTGCCACCAGCAGGACACCAAGCATTTCAACACATGAACCTACGGGGGACTAGGCCAGAACTCACATGCTGGGACCCCGGATTCCAATTCATCTCTTCCCTCCTTTCCTTCAAATCTTGATTCCAGTCAAAGCCATTCTTCCCTCCTTCCCCAGACGGAGTTCAGCTCTTCTTTCTCCCATAGCGCTTCATGCAGCTCTTTATTATGACAACTATCTCTCTGGACTATTAATGTATGTATTGACTTATGTTCCCCACTGGACCATGAATTCTTTCATCAGTGGGTCTGTACTCTATCTCACTCAAGACTTAAATGTTTATTGACTGCCAGAATAACTGATTGGATAAGTGAGTGTGCTCGGTGAATATTAAACTATGTGGTACAGGGAAGAACTATTAAAATTGATGCTGTGTGTGCAACTGGAATCAAGTGCTTTCTTGTCTAACAAAGAAGAGCTGGATTCTCTGCTCTATATTAGCCATGGAATCTTAGATAAATCACTGCTCTAATTCCTCTGCAGTGTGCAGTAAATACTCGGGTATACAATGTGGCTTTTAAAAAAAGGTATTTTTTATGTGTATGAGTGTTTGCCTACAAGTATGTGTGCCAGGTGTGTGCAGTACTGACAGAAGCCAGAAGAGGGTGTTGGATCCTGGAGTTGGAGTTAACAGTTTCCCTTTCACCATAGATGAACTATGACAGTAGATTCTTTTCTTTTTCAGGGCTGAGGACCAAACTCATGCACAGCTAGGCCAGCACTCTACCACAGAGCTAAACCTCCAGTTCAAGATCTATCTTTGCATGTATGTGAGGATTAAATGAAATTATAATAATTTAACATTATACTTGACACTAGAACATGTTAGATGAAATAAAATTAGATATATGCTAGGATAAAGGAAAAAGAATTGATTGGGCTGGGTAAATTAAACACCATCAATTAAAGCTATTTACAATGTTTGCTTAATATTTATGGTCTGTGACTAAGCAGCAAATCTTACTTGCCGATCACTTAATATATGCCAAATTAATTTTGATGGTTCTATCATCAACACTAAGCTCAGTGCTGCTCTCGAGTACTCAAAGAGACTGAGCACTAAGGAAAACCATCCAGTTGGTGTTTAGGAGGTCTCTGTTGACTTTTAGAATACCCTGCAGGAAAATGGGTACCTAAGGATAAGGATAAGCGTCCATAACATGAGAGACCTCAATGACAGACACATTTTTTTAAAGAAGTATGGCAAAAAAAGTGAAAAACGACATCAACTTCACTAACGAATATATCTATTTTAAAAATGTATTCATCCATGTTGCCGATGTTCACCAGATTTAAATGCAAAATACCAGTTATCCCTTTTTTTAAAAAAGAATTTGTTTTCATTGTTATTTATTCATTCATTCATTCATTGTTTTTGGTTTTTTGAGACAGGGTCCCTCTGTGTAGCCCTGGCTGTCCTGGAACTCACTTTGTAGACTGGGATGGCCTTGAACTCACAGAGATCCACCTGCCTCTGCCTCCCAAGTGCTGAGATTAAAGGCCTGCGCCTACATCACCACCCAGCTGTTGCTACTTGTTTATTTGAGACAGGGTCTAGCTTTGTAGCCTTTGCTGGATTAGACCTTGCAGAATCCTGCTTCTGCCTCTCAAGAGCTGACATTACAGGTATGTACAGCCAGGTGTTCTTAAGGAGGGAGTTATTACTCTGTATTCTGTGGGTTGTCCCATTGGGGATAGGTTTCTAAATATCCCCCCTCTCTTTCCTCCCTTCAAAAATTCCAAGTGTTTTCTTTCAAAGATCACACACAATGTTTCTATTTTAAAACTGAAGCTGTTTTAAAGGACAAATATTTTAAAGCAGGCAACACCCTTGTGTGAGGGGGAAGAACTGTTAATAAATCAAGTTCTAATGACCCAGGCAGGACAGAGCAGGCACGACTTGGAGTTGCTGAATTGGTCTCAAAAACAGGAACACAAAGGAAATGGATGAGACCAAATTTCAAAGCACAGCAAAGTCCTCATTAATGCTGAGCATGGAAATCATACTTCAGCTTCAAATGTGCTGAAGCAGAAATAATAATGATAATAATAATAATAATAATAATAACAACAACAACAACAACAACAACAACAGGAGGCACTCTGGGCCCCCTCTGTAGAGAAAAATGTGAGTGATGCGCTATACGATGGCCTTCTGTGATCATCTGGACTGCTTGATTTGGAAGGAGGTTTAATCTTCAGATTCCTTCTCAAGCTGAGCTCTTCTGCACAGACTCACCCAGTGCATTCAGACCTGCACCGAGGACCAGCCTACAAGAAGGAGCTTGCAGTCTGAAGCTTCCCGCTGCGGGGAAATGCTTCTGCATCACAGTTAGAAACAGGGTTAGAAACTAAGCAAGAAAAGGAACTATGTAATTTATAATTTGCCTTTATTTTTATTTTTAGGGGAAAATGCATTTTTCAAGTTCAGCCAACCTGATAACTCCCTTTCCTCCTTGCATCATAAGAAATGAAACAGAATGTTTGTTTACATTTTGAAGACCATGACTTCAGTTTCAAACCAGATTCATTTTTTTCTTTCTATTTTATTTTTTAAAGATTTATGTTTAATCACATTTGTGTTTGTGTATATGTGTATGGGGAGGGGGCAGGTAGATGCCCATGAGTGTGAGTACCTGTAGAGGCTAGAGGTGTCAGATCTCCTGGACCCAGAGTTACAGGTGGTTGTGAGCCACCTGTGGTGAGTGCTGGGAATTGAACTTGGGTCTTCTGGAAGAGCAATATGTGCTCTTAACAGCTGAGACATTTCTTTAGCCCCTATTCTGTTTTATTTTGGTGTGTGTGTGTGTGTGTGTGTGTGTGTGTGTGTGTGTGTGTGTGTGTGTTGCATGTGTGTACATGATGTATGTGATGTGGTGTATGTGTTCAGTATGAAGGTGCAAAGGCCAGACTAAGGATGTTGGCTGCCCCCTCCCATCCCCCTCTGCCTTATTACCTTGATACAAGGTCTCTCACTGAACTGGAAGCTTATCATTTTGTCTGGCTTGGTCAATCAGCAAGCTCTGGAGATCTGCCCATCTCTGCTATCAATGCTTGGCTTACAGTCAGGCACAGCCATAACATGCCTTTTCTGTGAGTATTGGGGATTTGAACTCAGGTCCTCACACTTGTGGAGCAAGCACTTTTACCCCACTGAGCCATCTTCCCAGGCCCTCTTTTTCTTCCCCCTCCCCCTCTCTTTCTCTCACATATTCCAGGTTGGCCTCGAACTCACTATGTGGCTAGCCTTGAACTCCTGATCTCCTGCCTCTATCTCCAATGTCTGTGTCTGTTTAATCTGTCTCTGTCTCTCTGTCTTTTTCTTTTTGTTGAATTTTGAGAAAGGGTCTTGCTGTGTTTCATAGGCTGGCCTTAAACATGTGATCCTCCTGCCTCAGCCTCCCCATACCCAACTTTAGATCCTATTTTGTTTCTTTCTTTCTTTCTTTCTTTCTTTCTTTCTTTCTTTCTTCCTTCCTTCCTTCCTTCCTTCCTTCCTTCCTTTCTTTCTTTCTTTCTTTCTTTCTTTCTTTCTTTCTTTCTTTCTTTCTTTTGTTTTGTTTTCAAGACAAGGTTTCTCTGTATAACCCTAGCTGTCCTGGAACTGTAGATCAGGCTGGCCTTGAACTCACAGAGATCTGCCTGCCTCTGCCTCCTGAGTGCTGCCCATCTTAGTCCTGTTTTCTAATTGTGATTATCCATAACTTTCAACATTGTAAACAACCATTTGTAAGATGATGCTTTGGAAGCTTGAAAACACATTCTAATAATCAAAGAACATCCTTTTAAGTTGTTGTGTTTTTTTTTTTTCTCGTAGGAGGAAAGTGAGTAGGAATAATATTAATAGGAATTGGTAGGAATTAAATTAGGGATAAAAATATTTTTGTTTGTTTGTTTTTTTTTGTTTTTTGAGACAGGGTTTCTCTGTGTAGCTTTGCGCCTTTCCTGGGACTCACTTGGTAGCCCAGGCTGGCCTTGAACTCACAGAGATCCGCCTGGCTCTGCCTCCCAAGTGCTGGGATTAAAGGCGTGTGCCACCACCGCCTGGCTAAAAATATTTTTATGAGTAGGAATTAGTAGCACTTTTAAAAACAAGTTTTTGTTTTTGTATTTTTGAAATCATGTCTATGTGTGTGGTTATGTGCACGTGTGTGCTGGTGCCATTGGCGGGTCAGAAGAGCGCAGCAGATCCTGGGGCTGGGATCACAAGCAGCTGTGAGTTGCCTGGTGTAGGTGCTGAGAACTGAGCTCACGTCCCCGGCAAGGGCAGCAAGTGCTCTTAACAGCTGAGCCGTCTCGCCAGCCCCTCTACGGCTCTTCTTAAACAACAACACTCAACTCTCCTCAATTTAAAACTGAGCTAGATAACTTCATACATAGACATTAGATAGACAGACAGACGATTGTAGACCCAGTGCACTTAGTGTGCTAACTCGGTCCATGGCCATTCAACCCTAGATATGGAAAAGAAATTTCAATTGTGCACATGAAAACACGGAGGAGGAAGAGAGGATCGATCCAGTGTAGCCCAAACCACAACTTCACACACACACTTCTGTTGGTTTAGGAGGAATGTCAAGTGTTGCCTATTTTTCACCAGAAGGCAAACAAGCTGCAAGTCTCTGCAGCCAGACATAGAAAGCATTGTTTTGTGGAAATGAAAGGGAGATCTCAGACATGCTGGGGCAGGATTATTCTTCCACTGCTTTTTAATTACAATTACCATACTAAAAATAGTTGCATTATCCTTCATTCACATAGCATTGCTCAATAGCCCCATTTGTGGACTATGAAAATATTTGATGCCTTACAAATGAAGACAGCTGGATGCTTAAAACTCGGTCTGAAGTTTTCAACACAGCAAGAATCTTAATGTATTCTTCCCCCTGGTACAATCAAATTGTTGTCCGTCAACTATGTTTTTATTTCTGGGATTAAGCAGGGTAGGGGAAAGAAATTTTCTTTTAATACAGAATTTGTCAACTTTTTTTGGTTCCATCTACTTACTTGAAAGTTAATGCTTAAATATTATATTTTAATATATAAAAAGAAGGCAAGGCCAGTCTTCCAAAATATGGCAACCTAGCCCTCTGTGTCAGGGGAAAGGAACAGACAGATGAACAAGGTGGAAGGGCATGAGAAGGGCTAGTCTAGCCTCATTTCTAGAACCTGCTGTTCTTGAGAAGCATGAAGGCACCAAGATGTTGGCTTCAAGGGAAAATGTACCGTTCTTCGTTGGAGCCAGCCTGGGGCCCTAGTAAGGGGATAGAATGTGGTATGCTAGTGTGGAGGGTGCTTAGCTCTGGACACTCCTGGGTCGTCAAGCTAAGGAAAAACCCAACAACGGTGCCACCTTGAACTCAGCCTGGACTTAGAAAGTCATTAGACAGTTCTTGGTGTTTCTCAAGCAGTCCACCGAGGTGAGAGGGACTCGGAGGCTTAAAACAGATCTCCTTGGAATTTTCCAGGGAACACAGCCACACCAGGGCAAGTCATCTCAGAGCCGTCCAGCCGGAGGGTGGATAACTGGTGACTTTAAAGAGAGAAAAACCAGAATAACACGAAGCGGTGCCAGAAAACACAAGGGGTGTTCTGGGATACTTGGCTCTCTTTGTTTCCTCTTCCAATTATTTTTATTATTATGAACAACTGTGCAGAGGTTTATCCCATAACCTCTTCAATAAAATGCCATTATTGAGATATCCTTAGAGATTCTTACAGATTTCTCCTTATGTATACATCTTCTTTACAAGGTTGGAGTAAGTCTATGATGGGAGACTTACTTTCTCATAACATTGATTATTATATTATTTTCTTTGATTATGTATATACATTTATATGTATTATTATTATTATTATTATTAATTTTTATGGAACAAGGTCTTACAATGTAGCCCTGGATGTCCTGGAACTCACTAAGTAGACCAGGCTGGCCTCAGACAGACTCACAGAGATCAGCCTGCCTCTGCTTCCCAAGTACTGAGATTAAAGGCATGTACCACTGCTTCTGGCTGTATTTTAAGATTTTTTTAAAGTTTATTATTTTTCCTTTTAACTCTGTGTATGTGTGTCTGTATGTACATGTATGAGTGAGAATCCTCGGAGGCCAGCAGAAGGCGCTGATCTCCTAAAACTGGGCCATCTCTCCAATCCCATATTTAAGATTTTAAAGGACGGTATAATGCTTCATTCAGTTGATGCAGAGATTTAGATTCTCAAAAAAGAGGGGATAGCAGGGTAAGGTGAAATAACAGGGCAGCTATTTTAGAATTGGAAGCCCCAGAAGTTGCCTCTGCTAGGGTGAGGGGTGCTGGAGGTATATGTCTGAGTTCTATCTGTATCCATAGAATGTAATGTGGCTTGCTTCCATATCCCTTCACTATTTTCTTTTTATTTGTACATTCAAACAGTACTGACTTCTGTGCATGTGCTATATTTTGGTTGCTATGGGAGGTACAGACTGACCCAGTCCTGTGTGGGCAGAACTGGCCTCATGGAGCATGGAAGACAAGAGCTGACAAATGCAGCTGGTGGATTTGGAAAGAGGAAGTGCGGGGTGCTTAGGGGTGGATTTTTGCAGGAGGAGGTCAGGGCCTCACTGAGCAAGTGGCCTTTCAGCATGAAAGCAGGTGTGAGCCCACAAAGACAGTAGGGAATTTTCAGGCAGAGAGGTTCAGTAAGCAACATAGTTTGTGCTGATGACTTTTAAACTTTGCAAACTAGTCTGCTTCCAAGACTAAGAATGGGTTATCTGATGACATTTCTCTGCATCTCTGGCAGTTGCACAAATACATGACTCAGCAATATTCAAATAAAGGAAAAGGCCCAGCCAGGGGTTAATAATAGTAATGATATAACCACATCAACATGATTCTGCTCACACTCAAGATCTGGAGATCTGGATCCACACTCAGTTTTACTGTATGTCTTTCTGCTAGCAGAAGCACTCTTTGATACACAGACTCAGGGTCACAAAGTCCTTGAGGACCACTTACCAAAACTTGTCAATTCTGGTTTTATATTAAATGAAAATTCATATAACCTTTTGTTTCTAAAATATGACATATAACAAGGAGAGAGGGAGGGAGGGGAAGAGAGAAGGAGAACTTCCAAGAAAAAGTAAGTAAGTTTCATTGTCTGTGTGTGCAAACTGATTCTCTGACAGTGAGGCTGGTATGGATGTGGGGCAGGACAGCTGGGGCCAGTTCTAGCTGCCTATACCACATTACAGAAAGCCCCGAGGTCCAAACATTCCAAACAGTGTTCTTTTTGAAGCTGTTTATATGGAGGCTGGAGAGATGGTTCAGAGTTTAAGAGCATTTGCTGTCCACCCCCTACCCCCAGAGGACCTGAGTTTAGTTCCAAGCATCCACATCAAGAAGTTCACAATGGTCTGTTACTCCAGCTCCAGGGGATCCTATGCCTTCTTCTGGCCTCTGCAGGCACACAAAGACACACATATACACACAAATAAAAATCAACTGTTGTATGGGCTGGTGAGGTGGCTCAGTGGGTAAAGATGCTTGCCAGAAAAGCCTGACAACCTGAGTTCCATCCCCAAACCCACAGAAAGGTGGAAAGAGAAGGATCAGCTGCGCAGTTTTCCTCTGACCTTCATATCTGTGCTGCAACACATGTGCTAAATACATGCATGCACACACATACTGTGATTTATATAATGGCTTATAAGAAATGCAAAATGGAAACAATGTAAATATTTTCATGGGTGTAATTTCCCCATATAATAAAGTTAGCTGCAGACACCATATATCATGTTGTAGAAGGAGGCTTTAAGGCATGGAGAATGTTCACAATACATTAGCTTTTAAAACCTGGTTTGATGCTCCACACCTGTAATCCCAGCACACCAGAGATTAAGCAGGAGGATCCTTACAAGTTTGAAGCCAGATTAGGCTACACACGAAGACTCCATCTGAATATATTAATTTGTAAAGATCAGGGTACCAAGCAAAATGTCAGTGTAATAAAATTAGCTCAAAATACATAATTACAAAAGAAACTTGGCAATGAATATTTTTCTAGAGATTATACCAATTTCATGAAATGACATATTTTTCTTCATGTTTGTGTTTTCCAAACTTTTTGTCACAGACATGCATTGGATTTATAGATTGGATAAAAGCAATAGATATTCCTGTATTGTTTTGATTGTACATAGAAGGGAGAGGGTTAGGTGGAACTTCGGTTTGGTTTGGTTTTGTGGTACTTAGGGCTAGATTTAGGATATGAGGCATGCTATGCAAGTGCTAGCCCCAGATACATCTCCAGTTTTTAAGGTACTAAATTGGTTGCTTTTATCTGAGTGTGGTAAGGAACCAGCTCCCTGAAGAGGATGCATACAGGCTTTGTTGCTTCATTTTATTTATCTGTTTCTTAGTGTCTATTTTATTTTTAATTTTGTGTGTGTGTGTGTGTGTGTGTGTGTGTGTGTGTGTGTGTGTGTGTGTTGAGAGATGGGTATGTGTACATGAGTACAGGTGCCCGCAGAGACCAGAGGCATCAGATCCCATGAGCTTTTGAGACACCTGATATGGACGCTGAGAACTCACCAGTCATCTCTCCAGCCCTGTTTGTTTGTTTTGAGAGAGGTTCTCATATAGCCCAAAGTGGCCTCTAATTCAGTTAGTAGAGGAGGATGGCCTTAAACTTCTGCTTCTACTGCCCGGAGCTGGGATGATAGGGGTGTAATACCATACCAGCTGTTGATTTTATTTAAAAACACTAAAGGAAAGACAGGGCTAAGGAGCAAAAAACCTTATAAAGAGTAAGTCTTTCCAAGAAGTACTTTTATATAAGGACAGGTTCAAGTAAAGGCCTTAGAGATACCACTTAGAGACCAACTGCTAGCTTTTAATTGAAATGTGCATGGTGTTTTCTGAGTAGATAGTATGTTTATGGTGCTGGTATTTGAGTGACCTTCTTGTTTATATGGTGTGTGTGTGTGTGTGTGTGTGTGTGTGTGTGTGTGTGTGCGTGCGTGCGCGCGCTCATAAGGAACTGTTCACGGAGGTCAGAGGACAACTTTCAGGAGTCAGTTCTCTCTTCCTACCATGTAGATTCCAGGGATTGAACTCAGGTCCCCAGGATTGGCAGTAAGAGCCCTTATCTGCTGAACCATATCACTGGCCCCCATTCTTATAAATTGAATCTTAAGTACCTGTGGGCTACATTTTAGTAGAGAGATAGAGTTAGGAATGATTTTCATGGGTTTCCATATCGCTAGCCAGTTGTTTCAATAGCATATATTGAAAACTCATCTCATTTTATTTTTTTTATTCTTTGAAACAGGATTTCTCTGTGTAGCCCTGACTGTTCTGAAACTCATTCTGTAGACCAGACTGGCCTCAAACTCAGATCTTCCTGCCTTTGCCTCCTGAATGCTGAGATTAAAGGCATGCACCACCACCACCCGGCTAACCCATCTCTTTTTAAAAATAATTTAAGCTGGGTGGTGGTGGCGCACGCCTTTAATCCCAGCACTCGGGAGGCAGAGCCAGGTAGATCTCTGTGAGTTCGAGGCCAGCCTGGGCTATCAAGTGAGTTCCAGGAAAAGGCGCAAAGCTACACAGAGAAACCCTGTCTTGAAAAACCAAAAAAAAAAAAAAAAAAAAAAAAAAAAAATTTAAATTTTACTATATATTCAATTTTTTATGTAGTATGGGTCTATTTCTGGATCCTTCTACTGGTCTGTTTTTATGCTAATAAAAGACTATTTCAATCACTTCTGTTGATTGTATTATTTGGTGTTTCTAGGGATTAAACCTAGAGCATCTTGCCTGCTAACTAAGCATTCTACTATAGGTCTATAGCTCTTTTTGCTTTTTATTTTGAGACAGGATCTAAGTTGTCTAGCCTAGCCTTGAACTCACTCTGTTGCCCAGGCTGGCCTGGAGCTTCCTACAAGTGTGTATCAGACTCCTAAATAATATGGATTACAGGCCTATGCCATCAGACAGACCTGGCTAATTACCACTGCTTTACATTTTGCTGTGAGAATATGTCAGGTTAAATACACCCAACCTATTTTTTTTTTAAAAACATAGTTTTATATTTTTGAGTTACTACATTCCTTATGTGACTAAACACTTGGGTTTGCTGTGCTAACAATATTCTTCCTTTCTTTTCTGTTCTAGAAAGAGCAATTTACTGCTGTGCATTCTAGAAAAAGGGGGCAAAAAGTTTGCTTTTGTTCTGAAGACTGTTGTGTGGAGCGTCTGTGAAGAAGTGAGGCAGCTGAGAGATCTCCAGCTTCTTTTAGCCACATGGAAAAGCCCCTTTCACACTGCAACACCAAGAGCCGGAGTGTCTTGGCCAGGTCTGCTAACATGAGCTGGTCTTCAGCCTCATTACATGGTCTAGGACACATTCCAAATGAGGGATCGCGGCTCTCCAGTTCGGAGCTGCTGGGTCATTCCATTCAGAAAAGAACCAGGGAAGGCCTCTCGAGAAGCCTCTGATAGAGCTGCCAACATCTGTTAATCTGTGAATGCCTGATGTTTAAAAACTCATTTTTAAGTCTGGCCATGGTGGCACATACCTTTAATCTAAGCACTTAGGAGGCAGAGGCAGGCTTCTTTGAGTTCAAGGCTAGTCTCATCTACATAGTGAATTCCAGATGAGCCAGGGCTATATGTGAAACCTGTCTCAAAACAAACAACTAAACCATAACCAAAACCAAACCAAAACAAACAAATAAAACCCAAAACTTACTTTTGTATATTTCAGATGTCAGCCTATAACTCCTTCTCTCTCTCTCTCTCTCTCTCTCTCTCTCTCTCTCTCTCTCTCTCTCTCTCTCTCTCTCCCTCTCTCTCTGAAACACACACATCCACCCCCCCCCCCCCACACACTTTCAACCTGGTCCGCAGAGAAAAGGTAACTATTCATTTTCTAATTTCCTCTTAAATAATGAATGTCCTCAAGCCATGGCTTCTGCCTGCTCCTGGCGCTGTGCTTTCTTCTCATTCCTCCCTCTGATCTCCAGTTTAGGTAAAACTGGCTTTCCCAAGGTAAGCTCAGTGCCGTTTAAATCCAACCAAAGCCCCCCTTCTCCAGGATAATATTCTCCTTCACTTCACTTGTGTCTATTGAGACTTCCCTGCAGTTTTCTATTCCAGCCTCTTTGCTTTCTGGTTTCTCCTTTTGCTCACATCACCGTTTTCTCCTGCTCTGATTCTTCTTTCACTTCCCTTGGCATTTGGAGAGCATGGCTCAGCCTGGGCTCCCTGTTGGAGGACTGCCCAGGCTCTCCTGTTCTCTGGCTCTGGTTGAGTATATCCATGACGGCTCTGCTCAATGGGGTGGAGGGTGAGGCACCAAGAACAGAGTGGCAGCTCAGGTCTCTACCAGGACTTACTGTGCCTCTCACTACAGGACTCCACAAGCTCCCACACCCCTTCCCTGGAAGCTCCCACTCTGCGCATCTCCTCAATGTGAGAAGACATCTCACTCCTGAAGCCTCATCCTGGGTGTTCTCCTTTGCTCTTCCAAGATTGATTGGAGATTTTGTCTCATGACACCACCTATAAGTTGGTGGCTCCTTGATCTACACACTCTGGCTCTGAATGATCATTGCCAAAGTAATTGTAAAAATGCAATTTAGCAAAGTAGAACATGGACTTTGAGACATTGTCTAAGGAATCTGGGATTTCAGGATGTGTCTGCACCTGAAAGATGAGAATAGAAATGCCTATTTGGGTGTGTATGGGGGGGCACTGTGAGACTTGATGGAGACGATACATATGAGGCTTTTAGAATAACAATCAACTCATTCTTCAACTACAGTAAATATTGACGCAGCCAAATCCTATTCAATTCCCCCCAAAAAAATTTAACATGCTCATCTCAAGAGTCTACACCTTTCATGCTTATGTGATTTCTGGGTACTGCCATTGTCTTCTCCAGTCAACCCAGCAAACCTGGAATTTGATTTTGAGTGCTTGACTTCAGAGCCTAATCTCCCACTAGACCAGCAGTTCCCAAGGTAGATTGCATCTCAGATCTGAAAGATGTTGAACTAGATTCTGTCAGACAGAGCCTCAGGATTCTGTATTTTTACAAAACCCTTCCTTGGCAATTCGAATGGCTTTGTCCACTGCATTTGAAGGCATTGCAGATCAGACTATTCATCCTCACTGACTTCACCAATAAATCTGGAACAGCATCTACTTCATGCGTGTCAACAGTGATACCTAGTATAATCAGCTCTTTACTGTGCACCAGGAACTATGCTCAGGATTTCCACCTATCACCTCACTTACCTCTCATCAAGCCCCTATAGTAGATAACAGAATATCCCCATTCCACATATGAAGAAACTGAAGTACAGAGAAATTAATCAGTTTGATTTACAGGGTCTAGACAGCAAGTATGGAGGGTAGGTATTCTAGTTAGCATTTCTGTCGGTATGATAAACACAATGACTGAAAACAGCTGGGGGAGAAAGGGCTTATTTGGCTTACCCACGAAAGTTCATCATCCAGTGAAGCCAGGGCAGGAACTCAAGACAGGAACCTGAAGGCAGGAACTGAGGCAGAGGTCACAGAGAAACACTGCTTACTAGCTTGCTCTTCCTTAGCTTTTTCGTACAGTCCAGGCCCACTTGCCTAAGGAAAAGTACCTCCCACTGTGGGATAGGCCCTTCTACATCAATTAGCAATCAAGAAAATGTTTCACAGGCCAATCTAATGGCAGCAATTTTCAATTGAAGGTTGCTCTGCCTTCCTAAGTTCATCAAATTGACAACCAAGATTAGCTATCACACTAGGTATGTGAACTTTTGGGATTGAGATGAGGATTATGTTAAACATATTTAAAGAACTTGGTACACACAGGTGTTCACTAAATGATATCTTTCCCTTTCTTTATAGCCATGTGATTTTATTCATGCTCAGGAAATGTAGATGGAGAGCAATTACTTTGACTTTAGCTGTACTGAAAGAATTGACAAGTTCAGTGTTCTGGAAGGTAGAAAATAAATGGCACAGTGGGTGCCAATAGAAGATATTTGTGTTTGGGTTTCCAGCAGGGAGCAACTCTAAGGAAAATATAACTGAATATGAGAGAACAGGCCTGCACAAGGAGAGACCATCTCTTGTCTACTAAGGGTAGGAAAAAGCAAGATAATAACTCTTAAAAGAATAATCAAGACACATGGAGGGCCAGGGTCTTAAAGCAGGCCCTCTTACCTCCACGTGGCCAGCTGTTTCCTGTGTGGACCCTTTCTGTGATAAGACAATGTATCAAGGCAGATGCAGCTATAGTTACTATAAAATTCTCTTTGTTGATTCCAGTGAATTCCCACCCATGTGACTTTCCTTCCATCCCTTCTGGGCCCCAAAGAAAGTCTAATTTCTCTTCTATTTGACAGCTCTTCAAATATGTGAAGAAAGTTACCTTGTACTCCCTGGGGCAAAAACTTCTGTTTCCTTTAATCTTTTCTTATGTGACATAGTTTATAGTCTCATTACATCCTGGTCTCTTCCCTTGTGCACAGTGATAATTTCTGTTTGCCAAGTCTTAATCACAGACAGTACTCCATGTGGGTACTGACCAAGACGGCCAGTCCAATAGCTCCCATCTTGCTTTCTATCAGACTTCGAGTGATGCATTCTGAGATGGCATTCTTTCTCTGGGCAGCCACAACTCTCTGTGGACTCAGACTGAGTTGTGACTTAGGGTTCCCCATCTTGCTCTTTCATGAATCCCTCTCCCTCACCCTGTAGGCTTCCCAAGATGGGACCCCACACTTGCTCCCATTATGGAGACCATTGTTCCATATCAAATTTAGCTGATGTTATATAATGTCTCTTCCTCTATTGGCTTTGCATCACCTGGAAAATGGATGCAAATCTCCTAGTTTTTCATTCTGGACAATGGGTACAAATCCCGAGTCTGGGCCTAGTTGGGAGTCATATCATTTGGTAACTGGCCTGATATGGAGCTTTTAGAATGTAAATGAAAGCAAAACACATTTAAAACATGACTGACACTGAGTCAGCCAGTTTTTCTAATCTGTAGAATGGGGAAGGAACTTCTCTCTTCACAAGGGGGTTGTGAGGATGCAGGGAGAAAAAGAGGGAAAGCTTTTAGCACAGTGCCTGGCAACAACACAGTAGAGAGATGCTGTGGGATGCAGTGGCCTGCATCTTCAGGTTACTGGTACTTATCTAGCTGTGAGTCCAATTAATTAAGTCAGCATCCAGCCCACATTTCCATCTTGTATGTAATATCTTTTCCAATGCTGTGTTAAGCTTCTATTTACACAGAGTGGTCCCCTCCCCAAACGGGACAGAGACAAAATAAATCTGCTTTGAAACTCGGGAAAGTGGGAAGTTACTCATGAAGTTGTTTGGCCTTGAAACCCATCCACATTTGGACAAAGGTTGTGTGCCTTGTAAAGAACTAGAGATGGGTCACACGGCTTTACAAGCATTGAAATGCTGTCTTGAGTTCCAGGAACTTGCCTGGCTAGAATTCACTCTATAGTCACGGAGGCTGGTCCACTTCGCATAACTCAGTCGACTGATTTAATGCCTTTGTTTGTGGATCCAGCTCACATTTGCAGAGGACTTTCTGGGTGTCAGCCCCATCCACGCCACTCCACCCAGCCCCCTCCAGCAGTTGCTAAAGGGGAGCAGGCATGTGTCAAAAAGTAGACAGTAGCTTTGTTATCAGGGAGTTCAACATTTGGAAGGTTTGCCAGTTCTTTGGGTCTCCCTAGTAAGCGCTGGGAGGTAAAAATAAGACTTCTCCACACTTCGAGCGTCCAAGCCGCACGTTATGTTTCATTATTTATTTATTTTTTTATTCTTCTCAAAAATCTCTGCATCTCTTTCTTTCTGTCCTGCTCCCTTGATGCTTTTGCAAAGCAGATGCCTTGGCTGCTGGGACCCTGTCTGTAACATGTGACAGAATCTCGCTCAGGTCTCACCCTATGGCCCAGGCTCGCTTAGAACTCGCGACTACCTCCCCTGCCTCAGAGGCTTTCCAAAGACTGGGATTACGGATGTGCGCCACCACCTCCTGGAGACTTCTCTTTCGAACGGGAATGACAGCTCCACCGGGCGCTTGGAGGTCAAGACAAATAAAAAGAACGCGAGATCGCGTGCAGTCGTCGGACGGAAAAGTCTTCTAGAAACGCTGGGTATTAGTGCTGTGGTTCCGACTAGGGCAAGCCAGGGGTTTCAGGAAGGTTCTGGCGCTGTGTTCCTAAAATGTGGTTTCCTAGATGGAGCTGGAGCGGGGTGGACGAGGAGATGCTGCGTTTACTCAGCGTTCTGCGAGGAAGGAAGGGAACGGAGAAGGAGGGAGAGCTGCAAGGTAGGTACCAGCCCTGGACACGACCCAGTAGCAGGGGGATGACAGCGAGCGCTCGGAGTCCGAGCCGCTGCAGCCGCTGCGAGCCGGAGACCTGGGGAAAAACCGAGGGCTGGGGCAAGAAACCCAGAGAGCTCACCGATTGGTCCTCTTCTCGGGGCGTGCGTTTCTGTCCCCCAAATGATTGGTGAAGGAAAAGTAGCAGGTAAACCAGGCCTGCCGTCTTGTCATTGGTCAGTGGCTCCTCTATCGGCCAAACGATTGGCTAGCGCGACATGGAGCCGAGCGCTGATTGGTCCGGATTGGCCGCCAAGACCGCTCCGTTAGCGCGCTCTGATTGGCTGGCGGGAAGAGGCAGGTATCCGGGCTCCGCGGCTCCTCCATTGGTGGGCGGGGAAGGGGGGTTGGGCACAGCGATTGGTGGGCGGGGGGCCGGGCCTGGGCCGGCGGGGAGCGGATTGGTCGGAAAGTAGGTTAGTGGTGCGACATTTAGGGAAGGCAGAAAGTAGGTCAGGGACGGAGGTGCCTGTTTACCCGCGCCGGACTTGCCGCCGCCACCGCCGCGGGATCCGAGTGCGGGTGCGGGCGCGGGCGCTCGCGGCGAGCCACGGTGAGTGTCCGCACGGCTGCGGGCTGCGGCCGTCCCGGGGCGTCCCGTCGGGGGTCGCGAGCTCCCGGGCCGGCGCGCCGCCCCCGCCCCCGCCCGCGGCGCAGCCCGGCCGCCTGGAGCCCTGCCCGACGTGCCCGCTGCCGGCCTTAAAGGGCCCGTGCGACTCCCAGCCCCCACCCGGCCGCGGGGAGGCTGCGCCCCTTAAAGGCGCCGCGCCTGCTCACCCCCATCTCTCCTGCCTGGGCTGCGCGGCGGGCGGGGGAGAGCTGGGGGGGCCCCGGGACGCTGTCGGTGGGCGCGCCCACCTTCCCCGCGCGGGCATCACCACCTGGCCCGGGAGGGGGCGGCCGGCGGCCTCTTAAAGAGACAGTCATGCCGGGCTGTGGCGATGACCCGAGCCCGGAACGAGCTCCGGGATGCGTCCCCGGGAGCTTCTGGGTCCCTGAAGGGATGGCTAGGACGCGGGCAGAACGATGCTATGCAGTGCCTGCTCAGCCAACCCCTCCGCACTTCCCTCCCCGGAGCTGGGTGGGGGCGGGGAGGGCGTCTCCGTCGAGTCGGGGCGTTCGCGTCCGCCCGTCCCTTTGGCCGGTTGTGGGGCTGGCGCGGACCCCGGTTATGCCCTGGCGGGCACGGACCAGGCCGGCTCCAGTGTGTGGACAGCCGTCGGTCCTGCGCCGTCCGGTACCTGGGTGGCCCTGGAGGATGGATCTTCCCTTTTGGGTCTGCGAGCAGGTGCCCGATGGCGTGGGGACAGTGCCCTGCGCCCGGGTGGGTGTCCGGGAAACCTGCGGAAGGCGCAGCGAGGCTGCCCTTACATGCGGGTTTGGCAGGTAATAGGGGAAGAGAAAGGTTTCCACTGGAGATTGCCCCGGCGTTGACAGCTTGGAAAGCTTGGGTTTGCTGGGAGAAGTGAAAGGTAGAATTTTACGCAGACTTGGGGCCACATGGCACCCATCCCCGGGGGTCGCAGAGCGGGTCGCGATCGGTGCCGGGGGAAGGAAGGGCTGCGTTGGACACGGGCGTCTGTTGTCAAGTTTGTGCTGGCTGAGCTGACATGATCACCCCTCACCTGTTCCCCCAGCATCTTCTCCAGTCCTTCCGCCCTCACCTAGCCTAGCTTTGGCCCTTTGGCCCTTGCGGTCGGGCTCTTTTCTTGTCTTAAGTTGTTACTTTTCAGCAAGAAATTATTAGTCAAGTTTTCTCACCCAGCTTCCAAAAATCAGATTCTGTATTCACAAGCAACTACTTTTTGACGGTACCGGTATTGCCATGATCTGTGTGTTTTCTTTTTTTGTTTGTTTTGTTTTGTTTTGTCCAGGAAAATGGATCATTAAATGCCCCCCTTTTTTGCACAACCCTTGCTTATCATTTGTCCTTCTGACATTTGCTGCCGTGCCCCCTTTCAATCTATTTTTACTTAACAACTATTATTTTTATTCTTAAGTTCCCATTGATACCAGGATCTGTCAATTTGGGTTGGTGGATTTTCTAATTAATGTGCCAGTTGAATCATGAGCTTAAAATAATCGTTGCTGCTCCTGAGCAGTTTTGAATAATCTCAGGCTCCCTGTGCTTGCAAGAAAGGGGGAAAATCACTGCTGTTAAACTGGATTTCCATACCAGGGAAGTTCCAAAAATAAATATTTTTTAAATACAAAATTTAATCTTTCAGATTCTGCTTTGTTTCTGGGTTCACATTATTACTAAATCTTTAAGATGGTTTGTTGAACATATTTAGAAGGGTTAGAAATTTCCCAGGCAGATTTGAAATTGGGTGTATCAACGGAAGCTGGATCAGTAGCGACAGTTTGGTTCTATCTTAGATGTCGCCAATGAATAATGATAATGTTAAAACAGCAGTTAAATTTGTACTTTGTTCCAATCTCTGCTGTTTAAAATGGGAGAGGCTCCGATAAGGTGTGAAAGAGCAGAAACCTGGGTTAGAAGGCATGTAGCTCGGTTCTAGCCCAGGCTGGGACTCTGATGGCTATGCCACTTGGAGCAAGTTACTGCCTTTCTGGGTTATGTTCGCCTCAGATGGAAAGTCTCAGACAGTTGAACTAAGGGATGTCAAAGGTTTCTACCACTCTTCAGTTCCACATACCTCTAAATATTTAATAGATTTGAATTAGGGTAGGTATTTACCTCCTGGAGCTGCCAGATCATTTGAGCGAAAGTCCTGTTTCATGAGAAAGTTAAGCATATCAACAGATGGTGTTTAAGAGGATCCATTTCAAAAGATTTATAATTGATGACGATTCACCCGTATCTGCAATTTGCAGAAGAGGTTTACATGCCACGGGGCAGGAAAAGGAAGTGGCCATATTTTCAGATTTATTCCTTCCCCTCACCAGCCTTGCTGAGATTCTTATACCCGAAAATGGATAAGTGCACGGAAAGACATGGCTGCATTAACAGTACTGCATATGAGCATGCAAAAATGCATGACTTTATCTACCTTTGGTGGGCAGCCTGTCTTCTATCCAGGAGCTTTTTTCTTTCTGTGATTTTACCGTCACCTCACCGTGGTAGGAGAGCGTGAAGATTAAAGAACCCCTGCCACTCCCAGCACTGGAGTTTCAGTGACTTCAGTGTTATGCTGACTGAGGTAGGCATTTGCAGGGGAAATTAGAAAAGACAAATCTTTTCTAGACTTTGAGGTTGAATGAGGAGCTCAGGGACACAAGCCTGCCCTCCTCTCCCGGTCTTCTCTGTCATGGCCACTTTATCACAAGGCTCAGATTGACCCTAAATATCCTTTTAAATGAACTTTTCTCCTCCCATCCACCTGCTCTGACTTAAGCTCCTCAGCATCGTTTTCCTTTTCAGAACACCCGATCCATTCCCCTATTGCCCCCTCCCCTCTTCTCAGTTGGGAGAAAACATCCTCCTCCCACTGAGCTCAGATGCACCGGAACCCCTGGTTCTGGTGTCAGAAGGAGCCGGCACTTGGGTTGGAGCTGTGTGGCCCTGGTTCTGGTGTCAGAAGGAGCCGGCACTTGGGTTGGAGCTGTGTGGCTTTGGAGAAGTGTCTGACTTCTTTGACCTCGGTGCTGCTCCTCTGGTGCAGTGGCAACGCCTGCCTCTTGGAGTCTGTGAGGTTGACAGGACATGATGCATGTCAACTGCCTAGCACACAGGAAGCCTTTCCTCAGTGCCAGCTGCCACTCCCTCCCACCTCTGCCAGGCTCCTGTCACCAGAACGTCCTCTGTACTGTTTGTCCTCGGACTCCCCACCAGTGTCAGAGAACCTTTGTCTTGATTTAGGAATAGGAAGAAACAGACCTATTGTGAGCCTGTTGTGAGTTTCCATGTGTCCATACTAGGTGCCCCTGAGTCTGGATGTCTCCCTGATAGGTGCCCGACTGCCCCAGAGCTGAACATTCTCCTGCTCTGGCTTTTCCCCCTACTTTTCTTCTTTATGCTCTGTATGATTTCTAAATCTTTTCGTTGAAATCCAAGTTGTTTTGGTCCCCTTGCAGCTTGATCTAGCTCACTTGTCTTCTCCGGAAGTCACTCCTCCTCCTTCCTTTAGGCCATGCTGCTTTCTCGATTCTCTTTCTGTTTCTGCCAAAGATGAACGTCCGTCTTCTGCTGCCCACCTGGCCCCCACCTCGCCTGGAGTCCCGTATCTAGGTGTGCCCTGCTTCCTCTGCTGTAGCTGTGGCAGGTCCAGTAGTGTCCTGTAGCTAGCTCCAGTGGCCCTGGTGGTTACAGGCTTGTACACTGTCTTCAAGCCCCACTCCCCTGCATCAGCACCCCACCCAGGAGCCTAGAACCCTTCATGTCCTGCTTCCCCAGTTGTCCAGCCAGGCAGTTTTGTTAGACAATGTAGAGCCTCAGCTCTTTCCTATCCCAGCTTTTGCTTTCGACCTTCCTAACTGATGGCTGGCTTGCTTTTTCTCTGTATCTTGGCATCCTCCTGATAGGATCTCCCCTTAGCTCCCAGAGTTGCAGTGTGGGCTGCATGAGTTAAGATATGGGGCATGTGGGTCAAGGTCTTGACCACACTTTGCCGTGGCTCAGTGGTGTTGCTCCCCATTGCTCTGCCAGCTCCTCACTCTGTCATGGGGGACTCTCCACATCCAGCCCACATGCTGACCTGCACTTGTGTACACAGGACTGTCCAGCCAAGCTGAGGGGTGGACCATCCCATGCACCAGCTCTAGGCCAGGTCCTCCCAACCTCCAAGTCTTCACATATCCCCTCTCTTCTGTTCCAGCTCAGGCACTTGGACCTTTAGGAACCACCTCTGTCTTGACTTTCCCCACACATGGCTGCAGTGTCCCCAGCCCTTGACCCTTTTCTAATTCCTGGAGGTTCTACTGTGTTCTGTATCATGGTGGACTGTCCCTGGGATTCTGGCCTGTTTGTCTAGACTGAGCACTTGAGGGAGAGTTCATTTTGGTTCCTCCCAAATAATAGGCACAAGAGGCCTATTTGTATTTGTCTGGTGCCCATCCCAGTTGGAGACTGGAGAAGGAGGGATGCACACTTACTGCAGAGAGGTTTGAGTTGTGCAGGGGAGGGAGATGACATGTCCTTAGTACTGGCTTCAGGGGAATGCTAAGCGCTGGAATGGGGGAATGTTGAGTGTGGGAATATAATGACAAATGATTTTTACTTGAGTACATGCTGTCCTTTGAGTTCTGTAAACTCCTGTTTGTCCAGCGTGTTTGCCCAGTAAAGAAGGGTCTGTCTGATTTAATACTCTGGTTGATATTGTTTTGGACATAGACTGAGTCAAATGTTTGTATGTATTTATCCCTTTCACTGCTGCTTCTGTTGTGTGACCTGGACAAATTAGTGAGTTTGAGTCTGATTGGCTTCAACTGAAAAAGAGGAATAAATAATTATGGCAGTAGTAAATAAATTATGGCAATTTATTGGGCATTTTCTGTGTGCCAGCAAATATGTCGCTTACCTTAGGCTTATTAATTTCATGTAGTCTTCGTCATTCTCTTGTGAGGTCACACCACTGTCCTTCTTTACAGATGAGGTGGCTTTGTAAACTGCCCAAGGTTACCCAGTTGCTAAGGGATGAGCCAGGGTTTATCTATCTGATAGACTCCGGAGCCTGCTAGGAGGGACAGGGTGTTAAATCCCGTGTGCCAGACATCATGCTTGGAGCCCTCTAGGCTTGCAGAGATTGGGGACCAGTCTCAGATGGCAAGCATGATGTGCACCATCCTTCTAGCAGTGCTGATGTCCTTGCCATGGTACAAGGGGCCACACATTTGGATACTACCCTAGTATCGGTTACAAGGGCTTGTGAGTTTCCTCCTACATCCTGTGATGTCTCTTTGCTATCTCTTGCTTTCTCCTGTCTTTCCGGGGCTCTCATGCAAGCCCCTGATGCTCAGCCTCTTCCTCCCCAGGATCCCCTGTATAAGATGAGCTTCCTAAAGAGACTCACTAACACTGGTTCTGACAGAGACATCCAGGAGCTCTCCTCAGGGAGAGACGTCTCTCAGCTTTGTCCTCCTCATCCCAAAGACACACCCTCCCCAAGCCACTGCTGTACCCCAGCCTTGGTGGAGATATATGTTTTTAATGCCAGTTGTTCCCTCTGAATACATTTAGATAGCAAAGGGAACAATGTTTTATGTGAAGAACCTGTTACATAAAAATGGATTATATAATGTTCAGCTCTATACCCCCCAAAAGTAATAATCACTGGCTCCTTGGAACAGAATTAACCTCAGATTGACAAATGTGAAAAGTGATGCTCTGCCCTCAGCCCCTCCCTTTGAACTCTGCGGTCCTTGCTGGGCATCTGGAGCAGGCTGAGTGGGACTGGCCTGCATCTGTGACACAGGCTGGAAGTGGCCTTTTGAGAGAGGAGATGCAGTGACGTCTTGGTGACTTTTGTCCCCCTCATGGCTAAGCTGCTTACTCCTCGCTTAGACCATCAGTACCACCTGTTTCCACTCTTCTGCTCTACTCTGTACTCCTTTGGGTTTTCTCCATTCAGTATGACCAGGCAGGGCCTTCTAAGAACAAATGCCCTGTGTCCAGTCTTCCTCTGCCCCTCTAGGCCACCCCTGCCCATCTCCAACCTCCATTACGAGACCCTGTGCCTGAGCTTCCATGCGACTGTCCGACAGTGTCAGTCTCTCCTGTTGAATGTCCTGGCTCACGATCTCTTGACCAGAGAGGCCCTCCTCTCTCCCTCCCTTCCTCTGCCTACCTTGAATCTCTCGCCCCACTCCCTGCCTTTTGCTTTTCAGTCATTTATTCCAAAGCAATGCTATTTCAAAATTGGCAGATTGCCGTCTCCCGCCTAATCAGGATAGTCAGTTCTTTCACTTTTCAATAGATGATGGACTGTCTTCCCCTCACTTCCTGTTCTCTGTCTGCACTCATCCATTCTTCCAGTGGGATTTCCTGGAGGCTCCCAGGTGAATAGTTGTTTTGAGCACAGAAGTGACCAGAAGGGGCTTTGGCTTCTGCAGGGAGGGCGGTGAGACATGCCCAGGAGCCAAAGGGAGTGAAACAGTAGGGAGCACGCCTCCTGTCAGGGAAGATGCTTTAGCAGGGTCTTCAGGGAAGACCTCACTGAGAAGGTGACTTGAGCTCAGCTTCTGAAAGATCCGGGAACAGTTTCCATGGAAGAGAGTCTGGCTGGTACCAAGGTCCTGATATTGGAGGCAGCTTGATTGCCGAGGGAAGTAAGAGCTGGTGAGTAAGGGTCTTGAGTTTCTGTGACCAGATGCTTTCTCTCTCCTTTCTCCTCTCAGGAGCCTTGAGCCCAGAGTCAGAGGCCTGCAAATATGAATTAGAGTATTTGCTCAAATCATGTAACTAGTGGTTCACTGTTCTCTGCTTAGAAGGCCTTTCGTGAAATGCAAGGCATTGTTTATATGCTGTGTCACATGCAAACAAATTAAGGGTTTGGAGGGTTCCCTCATAAATGTGCTGCTAACAGGTGTCACTGCCCGTTAGCATTTTAATTATATTTAGTGCAGACTTCTGTATATTGTTTGATGTGTGTGTGCATGTTAAATGTTTTAAAAGTTTATTTGTAATGCAGTTGATGGAAGCTTGGTATAAGTTGGTCTATATTAAAAAGAAAGCAACCAAACTAAATAATGGTTTAGTTCCCCATCAAGCTCAGAAAAGCCATTTAGGGACAGCTGTAGCCAAAACCGTATGGCTTCGTTCTAAAGCAGCGTTAGCGTTAATTAAACTGCAGCTTGCACGGCCCTCGTCTGTGGTGCATTACAGTTATTTACTGCTGGCTTTGGCTGTTTATCTTAGTCACTTCTACTATTTCCCAGCCTGACAGAAAGCTTTATGAAGGGAATTTTTTCCCTAACCTTTCTGCCCTTAAGAGTTGTTCTATTGTTTTATAAATGGGACCGTAGAACTCAGAGCGGAGGGCATTGTGAGCCAGTGTGGTGATGTGCTGAGGCTCTTCAGAAGGAGTATTCCTTTTGGAACTTTGATTTCTCAGGGTCTTCTCAGTTAGAAAATCCTGTGTTTTGAAGAGTAACAGGAAAATGAAACATGACCTTCATCGTGCATACCTACTTGGAAATGGCCCCCTCCAGATTCTTCTAGAAGTACATGGCAGGGTGATGAGGGGAACTTAGCTCCCTTGGCTAGTGCTCATGGTTTTTCTTCCACAGCCCCCTACCTACCCTTATCTGCCTTTCTAAATGAGTTGAAAGGAATTTTTTTCCTAGAATTTGTGGTCCAGATAGGAATTACGTGTTCTTGGTCATCTAATCTCCCAAATCATTATGTAAATCACCTTTTCTTTGGACTCTTAGGGATAAACATGGTGACTGGTTTGTTTGCTTGTGAAATACACTTGTGAGAACCCTCAGGGACTGGGATGAGTTTGCAGCCGAGAACAGAGCTAAAAGAGTGTGGGATCCAAAACAGTTTTAAATGTTAAATGCAAATCTATTTTCAGTATCCTGCTGGAGGGGAAAGGAGCCCAAGGCTGGAGATGATAGAATCGACTTCTGCTTCAAAGGGAAGGGGTTTTACCATAGTGGGGAAAAAAAAAAAAGCCATCCTTTCACCAAGTGCTACCTCTCCCTTCCCACCTCTGAGTCCTGTTGTTGGCATCTTAGGTCACTCTGCCATTTGAGACATTTGATATTTAAGTGACGTTCGTGGCTGAGCTCAGCTGGCAGTGTTGAAAAAAATGACTGAGGTGAGCATGCTGTACTACTGTCTGTCCTCGGTGCATTCTGGAGGGAAGGGTTGCCGCACTGGGGTGACAGGGCACTTTTAGCGCTGCCCTGGTCTGGTCAGTTATGAGCAGTATGTTCATTTTCACCCCCTCACTTGAAGGCACAGAAGGAGTTTGTGCAAGGAGACACTGTGCTGGGAACTTCACTCTGGAGCTGGGGTTGCATGGAACCTCATCTTCTTCCTTGGGTGCCGGAATGTGAGCAAGAATGTCACCTGTTTATTCCCCGCCATGTCCCGGGACCAGCCACTGAGTTGGTGTCTGTACAGATCAATTGCCCAATAAATACCTATTTATTTAATCAACAGGTGAGTTGAGCTTTGTGAAAACCCTAGATGTTCCTGCCTTGCATATGCAAGGACATATGCATGGGCTTGCTCTTATATGTACTTAAAAGTCTAGGTAGCCATTTCCTCTGGACATTTGTGTTTTTTGTATTCTCCGTGTTGGCTTGGAGATCAGTGCCTTTTACTGACAAAGGAGTTAACTGTTCAGCTACCATTCATCTTTATCTTGTCTTTCCTTAGCTCCAGAGCATAGCTTAGCAGTGGCTGAGCCTCATGAACTGAAAGGACACTTGCTGCACATTTATTCAGGCATAACAACACATTCATTATTTAGTCAACAGATGTCATGCATCAGGCTAGACCCGGGGGCAAAGCTGATTCGTTTTTTGACCGAGGAGCCTGCTGTTTTATTTCCTTAAAGAGCATCCTATGGGCTGGGGAGATGGCTCATTTGTAAAGTGTAGGATGAACATGTGTGAGGACCTGAGTTTAGGTGCTAGCACACAGATGAGGTTAGGCTTGTCCTTCTGAGGTGGATATAAATACAGCTAATTCGAAGATGGGAATGATGAGAGCGCAGTCAGAGATGGGCTAACCTAGAATGGAAGGTTCTGAAGTGGCAATTGAATGTTGGAAGATTATTACAGGCCTGTCTGTGTTTAACCCACTGAGTGACGGGGAAATAAGTCAGTGACAAGTCAAGGTTTACGTAGTGACCATTTAGATCCAGCTATCAACTCATACAGCCTAGAGTCATTTGAAAGGAGATCTCTGCTAATGGATTACCTGGATCATACAGCTATGGCTGTGTCTGTGAGGGATTGTCTGAATTGATGACTGATCTTGGGGCACCATCCTTAGGTGTAAGAAAGCTGAAGAGTAATACAGCAAGCACATTCCTCCATGGTTTCTGCCTGCAGGCTCCTGCCCTGAATTCCTGCTCTGACTTCTTTCAATGACAGATAATATCCTGGAAGTGTAAGATGGAATTCCCAAATGGCTTTTGGCCGGAGGGCTTTCCTACAGCACCAGAATGAAACTAGAACACCAATGTGATGGTTGCTATTGATTGTCAACGTGGGAGTGGGGGGGGGGGGCTCTAGGCTCTCCTAGGAGACAGGCAGCTTGTGAAGCGTTATCTAGATTAGGTTAGCCTCTGGTTATGCCTGTGAGGGTTTATGTTGATTAGGTTAGTTGAGGAAGGAAGGCCCACTCACAGAGCTGGTACCATTCTGTGTGGAATTCCAGACTGAATGAGAAGGAGAAAGGGAGCTGAGTGTAAGCATTTATCTCTCTCTGCTCCTGAATGTAGATGCCATGTAACCAGCTGCCTCTCAGCTCCCTGTCATGAAATGACAAGCCAAAATAACCCCGTTCTCCTTTAAATTGCTTTTGTTGGAATATTTTTAAAAAATCAGCAGCAGCATCACCATTATTATCATTATTGTGTATGTGTTTGGGTGCACAGGCCACGGTGTGCACATAGAAGAGGACAACTTTGTGGAGTCAGGTCTCCATACTTCCAACTTCAAATGGGTCCCAGGGTTGAATTCAGGTTATCAGGTTTTTGTCATGGGGTAGCAAGTGCTTTTTCCCATGGAGCCTTCTCAGCAGTCCCTTGTGAGTTTTTTTGTTTGTTTGTTCTTTAATCACAGCAACAGGAAAAGTAAAGAGACACCTATCAAAGTAGTAGAGACCATCAGGCAGTGGGAAGCCCATGAAATTATTTGTTATGACAATGATAATATTCCTTAACTGCTCACACATGAGCCCTGGGTGAATGATGTTGCAGTTTGAAGGAGCAGAGAGGACTAAATGCAGCAGAGGGCCAGATGGAGAGGGACACGAAGCCAGAAGTCCAAGTTAATTGACAGTTGTGTTGTCAGTTCATCTTTAGAGTTCCGGAGCATGCCAACATCTGCCAGTGTAAGTGCCTTTTAAGTGTGTGAATCTGCACTGTACTGTGACCAGATTCCTCAGTCCTGAGTTCTTCAGAGGCAAAGCATCATGTTGGAAGACAAACGTTCAAAGGCAAATACGTTTTGTCTGTAGGGAGCACTGGAGTAGGGATGGGCTAACCTGCATTCTAAGCTGCTTCCACTACTTAACCACCATCCCTTAAGCAGATCACGGATGTCTCAGACTGAGCCTGCTTGTCTGTTGAGCTGATAAAATAATTTTTATCCAACCCTTCGCAGCGTGGGTGGGTCTGATGCTTGAGAGAGATAATGGAAGAATGCAGGCTTTGAAGCTATAACCGGTGAGATCGTGCTGGCCTTTACAGGTGTTACAGCAAAGCCGGGCTACCTCCAGGGCTGGCTGGAGGATGTGGCGCTGTCCACTACTTGGGTGCTGACTCATACTACTTTGTTGGCTAGAAACATTTTTGTTGTTGTTTTGTTTTTTGTTTCGAGACAGGGTCTCGTGTGCCCAAGATGGCTTCCAATTTTCTGTGTAGCTGAGGATGACCTTGAACTCCCGATCCTCCTGATTCCAGCTCCTGAAAGCTGAGATTACAGGCATGTGCCATCACCCTGTTTGTGCAGTGCTGGGGATTGAACCAAGGATTTTGTGCATGCTGAGCAAGCATTCTGCCAACTGACCTACATCTCCAGTCCTGGGGCCATGCTTTAAAGATAGTTACTCATTTTGTACCCAGAGATGGAGAGCCAAATACCCAGACCTGGGTGGAAAAGTTAGATACAGATAGTCACTCGAATGTCTTCCCTGGGAATGTCTCTCAGCATAGTGATGGGCAGCTCCAAACCAGAAAAACAACTGGCCAGCCAGGCATTCTTGGATGGTTTGCCTGTCCTCAGGCATTAGGCAGAGATCCAGAAGAACCTCCATTAGCCTGCGATTAATAAATGAGCCAGCACACTGTCCAGGTAATATCCAGTTGCAAAGCCTGTAGCTGCCACGGCGCAGCAGAACCTTCCTTGGCGATCTGCCAGCTCTCGACTCCATCAGCATAATATATGTATTTGTAGGTATTAATAGTGGTGCCTAACCCTTGGCTGTTGACGCATGCTAAGCATCGTGCTAAGTGCTGACTAGTCTACACCTTACTCTTTATGACAGTCCTATGGAGTGGGCACAGAGTCTGACACTCAGGGGTGCCTCAGATGATGTGTGCTGAATGGGAAAACTGGGATTTAAACCCCAGTCTCACTCCAGAGCCTGCTTTTTTTTTTTTTTTTTTTTTTTTTTAACAGCTGCAATCTTTTTTATTTCTTGAACTGCAGAATGCTTCCTGTCTCAGTCTGGGGGCTTCTCACAGCACAGTGGGGCCCAGGAACCCTTCCTTTGCTTGCTAGACGTATCACCATGCAGTGGTCCCAGCTCACTGCAGCTCTCTTTTCTTCACAGCCCATGACTGATGTCCTGGCGGCTGCTCGGTGGCTGGTGAGCAAATGGATGCCAGTGAGGAACACAGCAGAGGGACTGCCTCTTGCCAGCTCTGCCAGCTAGTCCACAAGCAGCAACTGGACAAGAGATTTCTCTAGGTCTCTCAGAGTGGCCGGGCAGTGTCTAGTCTGCTAGGGTTTCGGGGTGGTGGTCATCAGAATCTTCTCTTAAAAGCCTTTTCCAGGGCGGGCAGTGGTGGTGCACACCTTTAATCCCAGCACTTGGGAGGCAGAGGCAGGCGGATCTCTGTGAGTTCGAGGCCAGCCTGGTCTACAGAGTGAGTTCCAGGACAGGCGCAAAGCTACACAGAGAAACCCTGTCTCGAAAAACAAAAAACAAAAAACAAAACAAAAAAAAAAAAACCTTTTCCAACAATGCCATCTAACATTCCCACCCAATTTGCTAAACAGTTTTTATAGGCCATGGCTCGTTTGGTCTCTGTGATGACCCCGGGAGGGAGACAGGTGTTAGAGTCTGCATGTGTAGACTGAGGGATTATTCTGGAGAGTGTGAGTCACTGTCCAGGGCCCCACAGCTGGGCAGTGGCAGACCCAGGCTTCCAAACAGCATTTCTGACTTTAGCTTCCATTCTACCCAGGCTTACCCAGGTTTCCCCTTCCCCTTAAGTGTTCTGTAGACTGTATTTAGAAGCCTGCAGGACCTGCGGGCATGATTAACTTGATGTGCTGTGTGCTATACTGTTACTGAATCAGTAAATAAAAGATCACATGAATGCTTCTTGTCTTGGATTCAGCCAATACGTACCTCCCTGAGAGGATAGATAGTATGCATATGTCCTTTACAGTAGATTCCTGGGCCAGAAGCCCTCCTTTCTTAAAAAAAATTCCCAAGGCTTTTATAGATGACAAAACATGATGTTTATATCATTTTTTAAAGAAGTTGACCATTGAGTTCTTGGTCAGGAATACAAGCTCCTGTGATAAGTTTCCATGGAGACGTTAGCCTTGGCCCTCGGTTCAGCTTGCAGTGCCTTTGCTGGAAATGGAAAAGCTGATTTCTTTTTTTGGGTTCTCTCAGTTTTCCTCTGATCGGAGCAGAACTTGCCTTTGAGGTCCTGGTAATGTGCTTTATTCAAAAGTTTTCCACGAGATGACACAGAAAGAACATTTTCATACATGGGTTTGGACATCCCTTTGAAGTGTTTAATGGCCGTTAAGGGACTTTACCGGGGATGTGTAGAACTGGTGTCATTCAAGCTGCTCGGGCTGGTTCCTCTGTTAAGGAGACCCATAGATTCTACACTCCCACAATAGCTGAGCCCAGGTGGAGGGTGACTTCTTATGTGCCAGTTCAGAGTGAAGAGTGTCTAGGCCTGGTGTCATCAATAGGTGGCTCCTACTTGGTGGCTGAAGGTACAAACCTCATTTTCCCTTCTCCCGTGGAAAGAACCAGGGTGGGAGGGGGTCCTGTCACTCTATGGGGAAGACCTTAAGTCAGTAATTCTTTGTCCCAGTGGTCAGATCTTAGTTCTGCGGACACGTGTAAGGCTGGGGAATATCTTCAATTGGGAAATACGTTTAATTAGGAGGCTTTGTGCCCAGCAAAGTCAGTGGAGAGGAGCTGGAAGATTGGGGAAGATGGTAGCCAGCCATTGTGGTTGCAATGGCGGGTGGTTGATAGAGTCTGAGTGCAAGAGAGTTTGGTGTGGAAGAGAGCAGGGATGGCGCCAGGATCAAGGACCAGAAGCTAGGCAGCCACTTAAACCAGGGCAAATGCAGCCATCTAGAGGTCAGGTTAGTTCACTGCTCACAAACTCAGCAGCCAGTTTGTACCCAGGCATCAGAAAGGGCTCTTACTAATCCAAGAAGACTTAAGTTGTCAGGAGGGGAAGTAAGTTCACCAATGAGATGAACGTAGTAGAAAGATCCCTTGCTGAGGAGTCAGAGACCTGTGTTTGAGACAGGTCTTTCACCCATGGCCTGAGTAGAATATCTCAGTAAATGTTTTATCACCTATAAAAGAGGAGTAACTGTGATGGAGTAGTATAAGGCTAATGGATGGGGACCCCTCAGCACCTGCAGCTCCAATAGAACGGATGGAGCATCTGTCTGTTCACTACCGTATCCCAGTACTCCACCCAGAGCCTGGCACGGGCCCATTGCTGAATGGAGCATGGATATTACAAGAGGTGAAAAGGGCCTATGCAAAGGAGCTCTCCATCCTGCAGTCTTCTCTCAAAGAAGGACCCTGAGACTCTTTGCTGGTCAAGCACTCGAACCCATGTATAAAACTCAGTAGCCAGTATCAGAGCAGACATTAGAGCAGATGTCAGCTGGGTGGTGCAAGACCCCTCTGCCTGTTCCACAGGATGTAACATAACTGAAGACCGAGTCCACGAAGGTGAACCAGCCTTTAAAATGACCTGGCCAAGCTGCTGGCCTTCCTAAGTTCACTCAGACTTGACTTCCTGCTTCAGAATAATCAGATGCAGTTATAAAATTCCTTTGATTTGGAAAATGTGCTTTATTCAAAACTTTTACTTTGAAGAGAAGATCTAGACAAGAAAATATAAAAATGAGCCTCGTGTTTTTATGTGATGAGAACTCCCACCCCAGAAGTAGTGGTGATTAGTTTTTATTTTCTGTTGGTAAATAAATTGAAGTTTATCAGATTAATTCATTTTGTTGCTTTTTTGTAACTTTATTATTCATTTTGTTATTTATTTGTTCACCAAGGATGAGCATCTTGCTGGGAAGAGTGTGGAGTGATCATAGATGGGTTTTACTGCAAGAAAATACGTTACTGAAATTTCATCACAGTATGCTTCCATCTCTTTCAAATTTTCATTAATAAAAAGAGGAAAAGGCACCAGAATATTAACAGTGCTTCTCACCTTGTGAGATCAGAGATGGTTATTATTCCCATTTTTTTCTCTGTGGTTTTCTTGGTTCAACTCTGCATATATCGCTTTCATCATCATAAACGGGCAGGGGAAATTAGCCCTATAAATAAGTAGGTTCATACTTGCAAGCCTAAGATTTTTTTTGGTTTTGGCACCTGTCCTGGCTTATAAACTCTCAAGTGCTCCCAGCCTGATCCAGACTCCTTTCTGACTGAGGCAATGGGAACGTGTGTGGTGACAGACGTCTCTCCTGCTTGATAGCTGAGAACCAGGGCTTCTAATGCATTAGGAAGGATGTCCAGCCACACTCCTGGGATTTGGCCAGGCTTTATTGCAGTTGACTTAAAGAAATGAGTTCTGCATAGTCTCTGTTCCTTGGGTTAGTCTGCCTTCCTTCCTTCCTTCCTTCCTTCCTTCCTTCCTTCCTTCCTTCCTTCCTTCCTTCCTTTCTCCCTCCCTCCCTCCCTCCCTCCCTCCCTCCCTCATTTATATATATGTATATATATACACACACACATATATATATTTATTTAGAGGCAGGGTCTCTCTATGTTGTGCAACTCTTTCTTCTGCACCATAGCACCCTGACTCCTGCACTGGGGCCCAGGTGCCCCTGGCTCTTCCAGGTCCCTTCTCTACCTGGTCTTTCTATTCATGCTCAGCTTTGATTTTTTGATGGTGGCTTCTGAAGAGAACTCATTGTGGTCCTCCCTCCCTACAGTTTCCCTTCCCACTTTGTTATTGCTCAGAGGAGTGGCCTGAGCAGTCCTGGGATGGGGGACACTTGTAGGCACTTGTGGTGGTATTGTGTTCCCCAAAATATTGTGCACCCTAATAAACTTATCTGGGGTCAGAGACAGAACAGCCACTAGATACAAAGGCTAGAAAATGGTTGCACTCACACCTTTAATCCTAGCATTCCAGAGGTAGAAATCCCTCTGGATCTCTGTGAGTTCAAGGCCACATTGGAAACAGCCAGGCATGGTGACTTACACCTTTAATCCCAGAAAGTGAGCCTTTAATCCCAGAGAGTGATGGCAGAAAGCAGAAAGGTATATAAGGCATGAGGACCAGAAACTAGAAGCATTTTGGCTGGTTAAGCTTTCAGGCTTCTAGCAGCAGTTCATTCTGGATGAAGACTCAGAGGCTTCCAGTCTGAGGAAACAGGACCAGCTGAGGAACTGGTGAGGTGAGGTTAGCTGTGACTTGTTCTGTCTCTCTGATCTTCCAGCATTCACCCCAATAACTGTCCTCAGGTTTGTTTTTATTAATAAGACCATCTAAGATTCATGCTACAGGCACTGACTGGAGAGGACATTGGGCTACCCATCCCTCTGGGGCTTGGCCTGTACGTGGCATGGCAGGCTTAGATGTGGCTCTTGAAGTGTCTGACTGGCGTCTGAAGTCAGTTTCCAAGCTCTTGTTCATCTATTGAGATCCTGTAGTATGGCAGTCTCTGTTCCAAGTAGTGGCCGGGCTACAGGGGTGAGCCACTGACCTAGTCTCAGCTGAGAGGAGCTTTTGGGAGAGAGAGGAGGCTAACTGGTAGCTCAATGAAGAAGATGATTACAGGCTATGAGACCGGCCCCAGAGGAGGTACAAAGTGTCTGTTAATGGTGGCACTGGAGGACCAGAGTTTGGAGGGGAAAGCAGGACTCTTAATTCCAAGGTCTGTGCCTTCCAGCTCTCCTTGTTGGTGTAGAACTGTGGTTCTCAACCTTCCTAATGCCACAACCCTTTAATACAGTTCCTCATGTTGTGGTGACCCCCAACCATAAAATTATTTTTGTTGCTACTTCATAACAATAACTTTGCTACTGTTATGAATCATAATGTAAATATCTGATTTGCAGAATATCTGATATACAATCCCTGTGAAAGGGTCATATGACCACCGGAGGGGTTGAGACCCACAGGCTGAGAACCACTGGTGTGGAGGAATGAGATCAAGATACCTCTCAGGAGGACTGAGTGCTTGACAGCCTGAGCCAGGCCAGGCCTGCAGGTGGAGAATCACAAGTTGAAGGCATGAGCTAGCTTAGCCATTCCAGGTGACTATCTCTGAGCTGCCCCTGGGAGGCAGCTAGCTTTTCTGAAGACCAGTAAGCCCCAGTCTTGATCTAAGAGTCCGGATTAGTGCATGCAGCAGCTTTGTGTGAGGCAGCCTTGTGTTTTCTCTCTGGTTATTTTCAGCATCTAAGGAGGCTCAGCTAGGATATTGGCTGCTGCCTTCAGGGGACTGTTTTTTAATGAACTCCTCCTCCGTACTTCCTCATTACCCCCAATCCCTTTCCTGATAGCTCAGATTTAGCCTTCAAACAGACTGAGAAATTACTACCTTTATTGTCCTTTCTGAAATTCTGGCCACTAGTGCTCAGAGATCTTTTGGGCATCACTGTATACAGAGCTTCAGGTGACTCAAAAAAGCTTGATGGCAGGGCAAGGTCTGTGATTGCCCAGAGCATCTTCATGAAGTCTTCTAGACCTTCCTGTCAAATCTTGAGGCATGGTCCCTGGTCCCACTCTTTGGATTTGCTTTTCTTAGAAAGCCGTTGGACCCTTAGCTTTATGGAGAGACAAGTCTTCTTTCCATAAACCTAGTGATGCTTCTTTAATAGCCAAAGAGTAAATAGCCTTGGAAACTTGTCTCATCCCTGTTTGATGCGGTGAGGAAAAATTTAAGCTATTTCTCTCTCTCTCTCTCTCTCTCTCTCTCTCTCTCTCTCTCTCTCTCAACAGATTTATTTTTATTTCATGTGTATTGGTGTTTTTGCCTGCATATTTGTCTGTGTGAGGGTGTCAGAAACCCCGTATCTGGAGTTACAGACAGTTGTGAGCTGCCATGTGGGTGGTGGGAATTGAACCCCGATCCTCTAGAATAGCAGCCAGTGCTCTTAACCGCTGAGCCATCTTTCCAGCTCAGTTATTTAATCTCTTAAAGAGGTTGGAGGAGTCAGTTGACTCTAAGCTTTCTCACCCGCTCCTACCCACCTACTGTAACTTCTAACCAAGTCATTCATGCAGGGTTGTTTTGATCCCCTGCTGGGCTGGAAGTCTCTGCTACTGAACACAGTTGATTTTCTTGGTGGTGAGGGAGCTTGTTACCATTCGTGTTTGTTATCCTTATCTTCCAGTAAAAGTGCATCTATAATCACTGTATGTAGAAAAGAGGCCTACAGAAGATCTAGGGGAAGAACAATCCATTGAAAAATAGGCTTTTTCTCCTCAAAACTTTAGCCCAGATGGGTTAGGGTTTGTTGTAGCTTTACATTCACAGTTCCTTCTACTTCTCAGGATGACTTTGGGGTTCAGCTGTATTCAGCAGGATGGGGGAGTTGGGTCTGCGTTTTCAATTTGCAGGCTTTTTGCTTCCTGTCTCCTACCTGGGGCCCTGGAGTCCTGGGGCCCATCTCAGTCACTGAGAATGTGGCCAAGAGTTTTGGGGACCCAGGTGTTGCTTAGCTTCTGGGTATCATTGCTCCTATTTGGAATGTGCCATTCACATTCTTTACAGCCCAAGCATACTTTCAGACCTCCCTTTATGGGGTCAATATGTGGGGTGTGCATGTGTGCATGTAGGCCCTTGTAGACGCTAGAAGTGGAGGTCAGATCCCTGAACCTGAAGTTAGAGGGAGTTGCGCACTGCCCTCCATGGATGCTGGGAGCTGAACTTGGGTCCTCTGGAAGAGCAGTAACCACTCTTACATGTTGAGCCATCTTTCTAGCCCTTAGACCAGAGCGGAGCAGGGGGGTGGACTCAGGGCTGGCGCCGTGGCCTAGGAAGCAATGCCACTGTTCCCAGACAAGAGAGTGAACCACTTGCCCAAATCCACTGGGCAAGGCGGGGTAGAGCTGGCAAAATTGGAAAGCACATAGAAGAGCGTTCTAGGGGGATGAGGAACACTTTCCATGGAACAGGAGCTCAGCAAGGCCTGGTGCCTTTGGGGAAGGACAGGCTCATGTTTAGGGGCATCTAGGACCTGGGGACAAATAGCCAGAGCAACCAGTGAAGGGTGGTCTGTGTCTTTCCCCCTGTCACACCAGCACCCACCAGACTGACTGCCTTTCCAGCCCTGTGTGCTGAGATTTCCTTCCAACTTTCCTCTCATTTCCCTTGATTTTGACTTCAAGGATGAACCTGTCCTGCCCCAGCTGGGACAGCCTACGTGCAGGAACCACCCTGTCCTCTGTCCCCTCAACATTGTATCTTCCTTTAATCTTTCCCCCATGCTTGTTAAAGATGGCTGCATACTATTCTATCTATCCAGAGAATATTTTCCGTGAGCTGGGAGCTTGTAATGGAGCAGGTTTTCGATTGCTTCTAATTTTTATTCTTTCAGCTAATGCTGCATTAAGCATCTTTGTGTGTTACAGAATCATTTCATTAAGTTGGCGTTTATCTAGCTAATGGCAATGGCCCAAGATTTGACAGAATCGGATTTTCTTTTTTCAAATAGAATGCTGTGAAAAATGTATTTTAAAAATGTACTTCAAGCCGGAGACAATCTTTGTTGTATTTTTCATGAGTGAAGAAGCTGGGTAACTAATGTGAAAGGAGGTCTAAGCAAAAAGTGGCCATAATTTATTTGTCTGTGTGGGGAGGTTGAATCAATAAATCCTCTTAAGGAGCAATCAGCCTGTGAAAACCGAGGACGTTTTGTCTCCCTACACCTGATGCTTTGATTAAAATAATCATGAAATAAAGCATGGATTCCCTTAAGGGTGCTTTAAGAAATGCCCCAAGACAAGGAAGTAAATAAATTTTTTTTTTTTTTTCTTGTTGGCCTGTGATCTTCCTGCATCAGTGTCCCTAGTGCTGGGATTGCAAGTGTGGACCACCATGCCCAGCTGCAAACAGCATTTCAGAGGGAAGAAAGATCACCCCTGAGTGAACAGGTGGTGGAGGGCACTGCACATGTGTGGAAAGGCTTTGATCTTGGCTTTTTGTTGGCCATCAGGAAGTGACTAGGGTGAAACCAACACACACCATGACTTGGTCCCTGGTACTGGGTTGAGCCTTAGGTCAACACTGGATTTGGGGTGTTGGTTTTGTTAGTTTTTTTTTCAGTACTGGGCTTGGAACCCAGGGCCTCAAATAGGCTGCATCCACAGTGCCTTGCTCCCGTTTCTGCTATTTCTGTTTTTGTGGACCCTGGCTCTAGTCTTTATGATTCATCTTAATCCAGCAAATGTTTACTGAGTCTACATACCATGTAAGGTTGCAAGGAGTAAACACTGGGGAGAAAGATCCCAGAACCCCTTGTTCCTGAGAAGCTTGTGACCTGGGAATGGACCCACACAACAGGCTGAAGGATGCTTATTCAAGAGATTAAAATGCCGGCCCACCCACCTCTTAAGAAAGGGAGTCAAGGAAGGTTTGTGGAGGTGGCTGATTTTTCTCAACACCTTGAAAGGGCGGGCTGAAGTGCAGGGTAAGCGTTTCCAGCAGATGTAAAAGCTCAGGGAGAGAACAAGCTGTAAGGATATGAGCTGTGTTGCATTTCCATCAAAATATTGGGCGTGTGCCCCAATGTTCACAGCTTGCACTTTAGGCTAACTCTTTTTTGGGTGCAGCTGTTTCTAGGTGTGATTCTAAAGCCTGTATGAACTGGCTCATATAATCCACACAGGGTCTCGAATGTCTGCCTCTCCATTTTACAGACGAGTAAGCTAAGACTTGTAGCAATGAGTTAACTACCCAGGATCACACAGCTAGTGGCCACGCCCATACACCTCAAGGCTCTGTGTTGCTAACCACGAAAGCGCCCTTCTCAGATGCCCTGATTGGGGAACAGTGGGCATGAGAGCTGAAAAGAAGCAGATGCTATATGCTTAGGGGTTCAGGGATGCAAGAGGAGGGTCGGAGATGGTGATGATGCGGAGTTGCCCATGAGGCTCAGACAGAAGTGAGAAGAAGGCCTCTAGGGAGGGCAGCAGGGCCTCTTCTGACGGTGCTGGGCCCTGTTGGAGCACAGCCACTGGACTGCACTGTCCCATCGTGTTATCTGTAGAAAGCAGGGAGTAGGACAAGGGGGACAGAAGAGAGCCAGCCAGCCCTGCTCATTTGGCAGACCCAGGAGCTTTTCTGCAGCCTGATTACTTGGGAAAGCTGTTTTCATGCTGAGGCCTGAGTGTGACTCCTCCCCCACCCTAAGTGCTGTGGCAATCGCTGTTTTTCCTCGAAAATTGGGCCCATGTGGGTTCTGTGTGGTTCCCTTTTTATAGCCTTATTACCTTGTCCCCATGATGTAAGAAGCTTCTCTCCCTCTTTAAGCTTTGCTGTGAAAATTGGTTCTTAAAAGGCGCAGAGTGTTTCTCATCACCTGGGTGGTGCTGTCTGTGGCAGTACTTTCCTGCACGCGCCACATGCTTCTCTGCCACCACTTGTCTTGGGTCCCTGATCATCGGCAGTTTACTGAGAACTCTGGCTAACTCTTGAGTCTCACTAACTGTTGGCTGATTGTTCCCGGGAGAGTTCCTTCCTTCCTTCCTTCCTTCCTCCCTCCCTCCCTCCCTCCCTCCCTCCCTCCCTCCCTGCCTCCCTCCCTCCCTCCCTCCCTCCCTCCCTCCCTCCCTCCTTTCTTTCTTTCTTTCTTTCTTTCTTTCTTTCTTTCTTTCTTTTTTTTTTTTTTCCAAGACAGGGTTTCTCTGTGTAGCCCTGGCTGTCCTGGAACTCGCTCTGTAGACCAGGCTAGCCTCAGACTCACAGAGATCTGCTTGCTTCTGCCTTTGGAGTGCTGGGATTAAAGGCAGGCACCACCATACCTGGCTTGTGTCTCACCCTTTTAACAGACTCCTGAGAAGTAGGAACATCTACCCTATGCTCTCAATTGCTAATCTGACTCCATCTATTCCTACTGTTCCTTTCTTCCTTATGTCACAGCCCTAATGACCTGTGAGGGAGGGTCTGAAGCCAAGACTGGGCCTCTGGCCTGGAATTGATGACAAGAGCAGTTAGCATTTGGGGAGCCTGAGATGTTGCCAAGGAAGGGATTTTCTGTTCATGATCTTAATTATTCCTAACCCCTAAGAGTAGGTACTGTGGCTTCCCTGCTTTTTACAGAGAAACTGAGTCATGAAAGGATAGGGAGGAGATGGCTCAGGAGGTAAAGTGCTTGAGAGCCCAGTTAGATCCCCAGATCCCATGTGGAAAAGTAGGTCATGGTAGTTTACAATGCTAATCTGAGTGCTGCAGAGTTGGAGATAGGCAGCTTCTTGGGGTGGGCTGGCCACCTTAGCGCACTTGGCAGGTTGACCCTGTCTCAGAAAAGAAGGTGCAAGAGAACCAGAGGAACAACATCAAAGATAGTTCTCTGGCTTCCATAAACATGTGTTGACACATGTACTTGCAAACATTTGGGCTCTTGCACACACACACACACACACACACACACACACACACACACACACGGCTAGACAACCTTGCCTCAGATCACACAGCTAGGGAATGACAGAGCTGGGCTTCACCAGTCTTTCTACCCTGGAGCCAATGTGCTTGCTTCATTCACTTAGTAAATGATTGAGTACCACATGCTGGGAACTGTTCTTGACCTAACGAATAAGCAAAGGAAGAAAAGAAGAGAGGCCACAAAACCCCACTTCCAGCACAGGTGTAAGAGGAACTTACTGGGTCCGTATTGGGCAAAGGGTGTAGGAGGTCACCTGGGAAGCTGAACTCTGGGGTAGGGGCTGATGTTGCCAGTGACCCCTCTGGTTCCTGTCCCCTGTTGTGTGGCCACCAGTCTTGCTACCTCTAGATAAGCTGAGGGCACAGCTGCTGGCAGCCTCAGTTTACCACTTGGTGTGGGGGGGTGTTTTTTTCTGCCTCTGGCAATCAGTTCTAAAAGAAGGCTCTGATTAGCTTGTTTTGGAGATGTGCCTATCTTTTGGACCAGTCACCGATGGGCCAGGGACGGAAGTGTTCCTATCCTTGTCCAGGCAAGCAGCCTGTTTAGGATCTGCACCCAGGGCAGATGAAGTGAGTGTATTGTGGCTTACTCTAACAGATTTTGAAGATTGTATGGTACAATAATGCAGGGATTCTTCGTTTAGGTTTCGTTAGAACCAGACCAGATCCTGTATGATATAGTGACTGGGAATCTGTGTATGGAGGTGGCTGGGATGGTTATGAGGCTCCAAGGAGGGCTGCCCCCCCCCCCCCCGCTATGGCTTCTGAATGACTGCATTTGAATTTTACCTCTAGTCAGGGGTGTCAGTTTGTGGAACAGAGGATAGGGTGTGGAGACAGAAAGGTAAACAAGATTTAGTGACCAGCTGGAGACTGAAAGAAGAAAGAGAAGGTTAAGAAGGGTTTTCACCCCTTGGGGGCTAAATATTCATGCTGTGGAAGGTGAACCTGATTTTTGGACATCAATAAGGCAATTTTTGAAAGTCCTTAACTTAAGTAGTGGGAGATCCCATGTATCTCATGCTCCGACTGACAGTTTGACCTCTTACTGGTACCATAAGCTGGAAGGTGACACCGACTTCCAGTCTCTCAGTCCCTTCAAATGTTTCCTTTCTTCAGGAAGTCAGAATATGAGAGCATCAGGACTGCCAGGCCCAAAAAGGGATGATAGATAGCGGTTGGGGGGAGTGTGCATTGACCTGGAGACCCTGCTTGCCTGGTCACCTGCCCCAGGGCCTTTAGGTTTAGAAATGCCAGTTCCTCCAGCATCCTTGCTGGGAAGACTTTGAAGGATTCAAGCAAAGTGACCTGATGTGACTCATGTAGTAACAGACTTCTTCCTCTAATGAGAATCAGCTATGGCTAGAGGTGTGAATGGCCCTGAGGGTAGAAGTGAGGACCCCATTAGGAAGCTGTTGTAACAGTCTAGGATGGTGACAGCAGAGGAGGTGAGGAGAAATGACCATGCTAATATATGGGAATGTGAAAACATGTTTGGGTGACGATTGGATATGGAGGGAAAGGTGAGGCCTCAGAATGGCAGCTGGAAAAGTTGCCTATACTGAGATGCTCACATTGCCGTGAGCTAGTCTGGGAAGGATGGAGTTTGTGTTAGATGTGCTGAGCCTGAGACACCTGCTGTGGTCTACATAGAGCCCTGTGCCCTTGACCACAGCAAATGACTGTTGGTCAAAGGAGAGGCCCAGGCTGGGAGGAAAATCTGGGTGAGCATCAGGTGCGGAGGTCATATTTGAATCAGACTAGATAGACCACCAGGAGGTGACCTCAGAGAGAGAAGAGAAGTAGGCCCCGAGGCCTCTGATAGAAAACCTGGGAAACTAAGGAGAAAGAAACAAAGAGAATGGGCCAGTGAAGTGAGTGGAAAACCAAGAAAGTGTGCAAGCCACGGCAGAGAGAGTGTCGAGCTAAAGTGGTGGTTGACTGAGGTCGAGAGCTCAGTGGGGGAGCAGGACCTGACCGTGGGTCTAGTGGCTTGAAGGACAGGTCACGGTCATGTGTTCCACCTTACAGATGGGTTTGAGTTTCTGCCCAAAGGGAAGCGTATGCGTGTGTGCGTGCGTGCGTGTGCGTGTGCGTGCGTGTGTGTGTGTGTGTGTGTGTGTGTGTGTGTGTGTGTGTGAGATTTAAGATGGATTGAAATGAATCTGGAAAAGATGTGACTGTAGGAGCATGGTACTGTTCAGCAGGGTATTCACTCATTCGTTCATTCATTCATTCATGCTTTACTAGGACTTACTGGTCCCAGGGGCTTAGATATAGTTTCCATTCTATAATGAAGAGAGTTCTGGAGGTGGATGGTGACAGTGGTTGTACAATATGTACATACTGAATACTGCCAAGCTGTATATTGCCAAATGGTTGAGATTATGAACTTTTTTTTTTACATGTATTTCACCACAGTTTAAGGGAGAATCACACTTGAGGGGGAATTATGAACCTGGTATGGGCTACAGTGTTGGAATGGGTGGTATCAGCAGGTGGTCCAGACAGTGGAAGAAGATACCCAACTAGAGAGAATGATGATGGGGCCTCTGTGTTTGAGGATTCACTGTCTGTCTTATCTTTCTGGACAGTAGAGTCCATCTGGGGAATCCAGGTGAGCTCAGGCTGCCAAGTAAGCCTGAGCCAGTTGGGTACAGACCTGACATCCTGGCTTTGATTCTGGGAGCCTCTGAAGGTTTCTGCCTAGGGGGTGTGTCATTGTCAAGGTATGCCTTTAGATTAATCTCATTAATCCTTCTGAAAAACTATCACCTATTCAAAGAACGAGACTGGGGCATGTATTCCTATGGTGAAAACCATGCTCTAGCAGAAGTTTAGAACCCAGGCATGTGGTGATGGACTGAATGGATTGTTTTCTCATCCATTTACACATTTATTGAGGACCATCTAAATGCCTGTGGTGTTCTAGACAGCGGATTCAAGAAGTAGGGTGAATTCTACAAATATCTCAGAAAAACCTGTAGTCCAGAACCCTTCAGCCCCCAAATAAGAAATCCTGCCATATACAGTGTGTCATGTGTTATCACAGACATGTCACCAGTGTTCATGGAAGCTGAGGCAGGAAGCAGTGCCTGGGATGTCAGGGAGGCCTCTAGGCCAATGAGTTTACAGGGTAAGCTGAGATTTTCTAGACGGAAGCAGAGCTGGCATCCTAGGAGAATGGCTAGTCAAAACTTAATGCACAGTGCCACTTGGAAGAGAACATGGAACATTCTCTTTTAGAGCTAACCTTGTGTTTCCTTGCTTTCAGGTGGTGTTGGCTACAGTGTACGCTTTTGGAACCAAATTTAAGATTTCAAATGTGGAACCCTAGGCCTTCATTGGTAAGTTTGTTTGATGCCTTTTTACCAAATGATGAAGTTGAGGTTGTGTTTGGGATGAAGGACAAGCTTGTTATTATTGCAGGTACCCAGTGGAGGTTATGAAGCCTGAGCCCCAGAGAAGTCTGTATCATGAGCAGAAAGGATAGGAATTCTCACTCTAGGATTTTGTGTTTGGTATAGACCAATGGTCCTCAATCTGTGGGTCTAGACCCCCCTGGGAAGTTGAATGACCCTTTCACAGGGGTTACATATCAGATATCCTGAATATCAGATACTTACATTGCAATTCATAACAGTCATGAAGTATCAATGAAAATAATTTTATGGTTGAGGGTAACTGTAAGGTAAGGAACTATTTTAAAGGATTGCAGTATTAGGAAGGTTAGGAACTACTGGTGTAGACAGAGGTCAGAGGAGGAGAACCAACAGGCTTGGATGGATGCAGCTTGACCTCACAGACAAGTGGTGCTTTGGCATTGTCTTAAGAAGGAAAGGTGAATGGAAAACAGTCCGAGGATGAAATAAGATTTTCTGTACATGGGAATATGAATATAGGGTGTGAAGAAAGTGGGCCCATCCACAGACCAGCAGGAACAAAAGCTTTGAAGCAGCGCGGACAAAACGTTTGGTGGGTCTGCTGCCATCTGACAATGACAGCCCAGGTCGGCACGCTTGTTCAGTGAAGGACCAGTGCACGTGGCCTCTGTCAGAGCTACTCAGCTCTGCTGGTCCCTGAAAGCAGCCAGGATGCTATGTAAATGAGGGGGTGTGGCTTGCTCTAGTGAAAGCTTATCTACAGAAATGGGGTAGGCTAGATTTGACCTGTGGTCTGTTGCTTTTCAACTCCTTTTCTAGAGCCCCGAGTTCCAGCTAAGGCACTTAGACTTATTTCCAAGACAGCGGGAATCTGTTCAAGTTCTATTGAGGGAAGAAGTGACGGGGGTGATAGTGGTAGCACACATGCTGTCGTGTGGCCAGCAGCAGATCCGCAGTCGATGGGAGACTGCAAGGGAAGAGCCCCTCTGACTTTCTGTCTTTGAGACTCCAAAGACAGGGGTCAAAGTTGAAAGTTGAAATTTGGTGTTTCATAACAGTATCATCCATCAACAGAAATACAGGCACTGGGGCTGGGAAGAGATAGTTGACGTTGGTATTGATGGATTGACTGCCATGCTGAGGACTGAACCCAGGCCTTTAAGCAAGTTAGACAGGTCTTCAGCCACTGAACTTCATCTGCTCGTCTGCCACTGTTTTCAGAAATATTGAATTAAGGTGGCATTGGCTCATCCATAGGAAATGTGCAGTTTGCAGGTGGTGATCCAGAACTGAAGCCTGGACTGAGACAGTTACGGCTGGAGATGTAGAATGGACATCATAGTTTTGGGTGTGAGCCTTAGCCCTTAACAGCTGAGCCATCTCTCGAGCTGCACACGGTAGTTTTGAATAAGTGGAGGGCTGAGCTTTGGTAACCATGCATAGCTTGGGGTGGAAGGAAGGAGGTGAGAGGCACCCAGAGGCCAGGCAAAAGGGTACTTGTATGTCAGAAGAGCCTATCCTATAGCTCTGAGGCAGGCCAAGCATGTTGTGACCGGTCCTCCTTGCCTTTCTTGGAGCTGAGTGTGTTGGCACTTGTGTGTACATTGGGCTTCCGATTGTGTTCTTAGGCTAGCTTTGAGGTGTGGCATTCCTAACTCTGCCACAACTTGCACTGCGGAATCCAGCCTGGGTTTGGACTCTTGCTGTGATCTGGGGGAAATGGTTGTATTCGCATAAAATGGAGGAGAAAATAGAGTAACCGAAATTAAACAGAATTACTGAGGGAGTCTGGACAAGTGTGTGGGATTTGAGGTTATTCCTCAGGCCACTGACCAGTTTGTGTTCTGTGCATCTTGACATATGCTCTGTGGTTGGAATTCTAAGCACGTTTTTGACTTGGTTTGGATGAAGGTAGCAGGTCGAGACCAACAGAAGCAGTGGGTGTGCCGATTGAGCCACCGTTGACTGACCCCTCACCCTGTATCAAGAGCAGTCCTAAGCCCTCCACGTGCATCTTTTCATTCCAACTTTGCATGAGCTCTGCTGGGAGAGTCAGTATTCTGGTTTCAGCAACAAGGAAACCCAGTCACGGAGAAGTTGAATAGCCTGTCCAAAATAACAAGGGATTGGAACCCACTTCTGCATGACCCCTGACATGTGCTGTTTGCTTTCTCTTAACTAAGTCTGGGATTTCTTCTCCCTCTTATGTAGAAATAGATGAAGTCGGATTAACCATTGAGAGCATAGGGTAGGTATTCCTACTTTTTAGGAGCCTGTTAAAAGGGTGAGAAACGAGCCGGGTGTGGTGGCATACACCTTTGATCCGAGCACTCGGGAGGCAGAGCCAGGCAGATCTTGGTGAGTTTGAGACTAGCCTGGTCTACAAAGTGAGTTCCAGGACAGCCAGGGCTATTACACAGAGGAACCCTATCTTGAAAAAACAGAGTGAGATATGTTTAAAAATCTGAAAGAGGTGACAGTCAAACCTCAAGCACTTAATAACATCCCAGGAAGATCATCCTTCAGTTGGAGAAGGTGGCGGTGCTGGGTTTGGAGAGAGATGCCACAGAAGGCATGAGGTTGGAATTCCAGCGCTAGCTCTGTGGCGAGATGTCACGATTCTTCTGTCCGTGCTCATGTCAGTGTCTGCTCATCTCCAGCATCAAGCTGCAAAGGCAGGTCCCGATTTGTTTTCTCACCAGGTCCCCAGCAGCTAGCACAGTCAGGCTTGGAGTATGTCATGTGCTCATTAATTATTTGTTATTTCCAGAGAACCGGGTGACATGGGATACTGACTTCATTACTTTTGTCTTGCTGTGATAAAACACCATGACCAAACAACTTATAAAACGATGTGCTTAATTTGGGGCTTATGGTTTTAGAGGGGTAGGGTCCATAACTGTTGTGTCAGGGAGCATGCTAGCAGGAAATGCACCGGAGCAGTACCTGAGAATTTATATCTTGGGATACAACCACCAGGCCAAGAGAGCTAACTGAGAATGGTGTAGGCTTTTGAAACCTTAAAGCCTGCCCTGAGTGACACACCTCCTCCAACTAGGCCACACATCCTAATCCTTCCCAGACAGTTCTACCAACTGGGGACCAAGTTTTCAAATATATGCTGGGCCTTGCTCTCAGTACCACAGTTATAGAGGTGACACAGTATGGGTTTTCTTTTTTCTTTTTCTTTTTTTCTTTTTCTTTCTAAATTTAAAAAAAAAACCTTTTAATTGATTCTTTGTGGATTTTACATCATGCATCCCAATCTCACTCATCTCCTTGTCCCCTCACCTCTGCCCTCTGCCCTTGTAAACCCCCCCCCTCATAAAAAAGAAACGAAATTTAAAAGTATAGCCTAAAAAAAAAAATGGAAAAGAAAATTTCGGTATGGAGGCAGTGGTGTGGCCCAGTGAGCCACACAGTATACCCCTTAGTCCAAATGTCTTTATTTGTGAGTGTTCTTTGCAATGGATCATTGGTCTGGCTCGAGGCCTCTGACTTGCTACACAATCGATGGGCCCTCACTGGGACTCCTCATGGATATCCTGTTGTTGTTATGTGTCATCGAGATCCTGGAGCTTTGGATCTGCAAATCCGTCCCTTCACAATATTCTAGCAGTACATAGTTGAGGTGGATGATGGGATGGGCTAACTCATAGGCCTGGTTCTGGGCCTGGTGGTAGCTGGGTTGGTCAGCCCACCAGCTTTCCCTCATCCTCACCGCCAGGGCAAACTCTCAGCACTGCCTCAGCTAGCTCACCCAAAGCCGCAGGGAGCAGGGCCAGTTTCTTACCCTTCCACACTCCTACTGCCAGGGCCAGCTCTACTGTTTTGCCCAGACAAGGTATATGGCCCCCTCTCCCAATTGCTGCAGTTGATAAGGGACAGGGTCGGCTCTTCGGTTCTCATGCTCCTGGAGCTGGCTCTCCCACCTGCTGAAGCTGACAAGGGGGCGGGGGTGGAGGGCGTATATCCCCCACCCATGCCACCACATGGCATACTAGGAAGGAGGCATGTGCCACTTGAGGTGGCAGGTGCCACTCTTCTGCTCTCATGTACACAGGACCGGCTCACCTGTGCCCCCACCAACAGGGTCAGCTCTAGTGTGCTCTCCAGGCAAGGTGCAGGGCCTGATTTCCCGTGTGCTGCAGCAGGTGAGGGGCAGGACCAGCTCTCCTGCTCTTGTGCCCCCAGGGCCAGCTCTCCTGCGCACTATAGATGGCAGGTGGTGACAGGGGAACAGGGTTTCTGTCATCACAAGGCAGACATGTCTAGAACACCAGGAATGCTCACAGTGAAATGTAAAGTGAGATAGAGAGTGAGGGGATAATTGGGCTGATAGGGGGTTCAGGGAAGGCTTCTCCTACAAGCAAAGTGGGAGCTGTGAGGAAACGTCGAAGCTCTTGGAGGGGAATGGGCTTGTCAGCTGTGCCCTCCACACCTCCTCTTGGTCTTTTGCTCACGACGTCCTTGCCCATGCTTCCTCAGTCAAGGGCAATCTCCTGAGGTGTCTCTGGCTGTGCTCAGTATTCTGGCCCTGGGTCGTCCCACTGGCCTACTGTGCCCGGGCTCTCCTTCTCCCTCTTCAGTCCGCTTGTCCTCTGCCCTCTTTCCATCTTTTGTGGAAGGTCCTGCTTGGCCCCTTCTTCATCTCCCTGATGTTTTTCTGGCAGAGCCCATCTGTACTCCTTTGTCCCAAAGCCCTGTAGACCTGCCTCACAGCCAGACTTCGCCCTGTCTCCCAACACCTGTCACCCTCCTCATCCGAGTGCCCCTTGCCTGGCTCCCTCTGCACTTCCAGACCCATCCTTGGCTTGTCCTTTCTCTCAGCTGGCATATCCAATGTCCCCTATGTTCTCACAATTTGTAAGACTCTATTTTATTCAATCTGTCTGTCTGTCTGTCTGTCTCTCTGTGTACACATGCATGCGTGCAACTTGTGAGAATCTGTTCTCTCCTCCCACCATGGGGTTGAGGAATCAACTCAGATTGTCATGTCCGTGTGATAGTCACCTTTACCTGCTGAGCCATCTCACTGGCCCTTGTCAATCATTTTTCTTCTCTTCCCCCACAGTTTTGTTTAGGACTCACAATTTAAAGGGGATCTACCCCTCTATCCCCCGTCTCCATCTCTCTCGCTGGCTCTGTCCTCTATCGCTGGTTATCCCATCCATCTTTCTCTTGCTTCATTCTAGTTCACACTCCTGTCAATACTAACTCACACATCTCAAATGGCTTCTTCTACTTAAACCTCTCCACAGGATCCTCCATGGCTTTAGAGGAAAGGCCACGCCCCCTCCAGAGCCCGTGGTCTTCCCCTTTCCTGGTGTTCACCACTTGCCACATTCTCACAGTTCCAACCTCAGCCCGGCCACCATTGGCCTTTACTTCCAGTGCCTTTGCCAGCTCTGGATTCTCCCCTGGGAATAACCTGGCCACTAGTCCCCAAGTCGGGACTCAGTTCCAGTTTCCCCTCTTCTACTGGACACCCCCTCATTTCCTTCCCAGACCTGGAGCTGACCTTGCTCCTGCCTTCCAGAATGCCCTGCATGGCTCTCTGGTACATGAGGGCACTTAGAGGGGAGCTGTTGACTTATCTGTTAAAGCTCAGTAAACTGAGCTTCTTAAGGGTGGGGAACACACACACACACACACACACATACACACACACACACACGCACACACACGCGCACGCACACACACACACACACACACACACACACACACACACGCACACACACACACACACACACCCCTCCCCCTTTGTTCCCAGCCGGCACAGTGCACCTGGCTCAGGAAATGTTTATTGAAAGAGTGTGGATAGCGGAGTCTGTTTGCACAGTTAAACAGCAGATTTGTAATGCAATCAGATGGACCTGGAATGGGAGGTTCATTGGTGGTTGAATTTGATGGGGCTGAACCCCTTCTTAGCTTCAAGTGCGGGGCAGATTGTTCCAGGCTGGAATTTGTGGCTGACTGTTGTGTTTCCCAACATCCTGGGACTTCAGGAGCGTTTATTCTCTATGTTCTTTGTCTCTGACTTTCAATTACATTTTGTTGTTGTTGATGGAATAATATTTGCAATTCAAAGTGAAAAATAGTCCATCATGGAATTCTTAGGAATGAAGTCCACCCAGCTTTGTCTTCTTGGATGAATCGCAGATATCCTAATTAGCCCAGTATTGATTCTTGCCAGCTCCTCTCTGGTAGCCTTTCCTCCTAGTCTGGCTGGAGGGCATGGATCCCTAGTCACCCTCTGTGGACATAGATGCTAAGGACATCCTTACTGCATCTGGAGTCTTGTGATGTCCTCCGTGAGTGTGTACTGATGAGCATCCTGGACATACCAAGACTCTGACCAGGCATCCCAGGCAAGTGTGTGCATTCCTCCAGGAGCTAACACAGTGACCGAGTTTATAGCAAATCAATGCACATGTTTTTGTAGGGGGCCTTCAGCTTGTCTCCTTCGCTTCCTTCTTCTGTGTAGAACTGGGGTGATGTGCCAAGAATGCTGCTCTTATCTGTGTGCTCAAAGTTAGCTGGGAAGGCTTCCCAGAAGAGAGCTGCTCTAAACTCCTCGGTGCCTTGCTGACCAGGGTGCAAGGCTCTCAGCTGCTTCCCAGCCTACCAGACTGCCTTGCCGTGCAGGGGCTTTCCACAGCTGCTCGCTCTGCATGGAAAGCATTTTCCCCCTGCCCTGCCCGTCCCACGTCTGTGTGCCCCTTGCGTTTCAGTGGATGTAGTGGAAAGCCTCCTTGATAAGAAAGCTAGGTCTGGAGATTGAACCTAAGGCCTTCACACACTAGGCGAGCTCTCCAGCCCTGAGCCACCTCTTCAGCTCAGAAGGCTAGGATGTCTCACCATTGTTTTTTGCATGTCATTACCCACTTAATTGACAGCTCAGTGTGTGTCAAACACTGCCAGAGTGCTTGGTGGGAAGCTACTGCATATAGAGGGCCTCAGACAATGTCAGCTGAGGTACTGTTGTGACTGCCCAGAAGACACCATGTGGGACACTGAGGCCGGGACGGAATCTGGCAGTGGCCAGGCTAGTCCCAGGTTCCAGGCTGCTCATGTGTGCTTGTGCCTGTTCTATGTCCTGTGTCATGTGTGCCATCCTCCTCCTTGCCAGCATTCATTACAGAGGTCGTTTCTCTCTCTCCAGAGTTTCTCTGTGTAGTCCTGGCTGCTCTACTCACTCTGTAGACCAGGCTGGCCTCCAACTCCAGAGATCTGCCTGCCTCTGCCTCGCAGGTGCTGGGATTAAAGGCGTTCACCACTGCCTCCACTACCTGGCCTAAGTAGGTGCTCCACCTGGCCTAAGTAGGTGCTCCACACTGGGCTGACTGACAGCCTAAAGGACCAGTCACTCATCCATGGAGTCTCCCTTCCCATTTTCTGGGTGCTGACTGTGAAACAGCCTGGCAGACCCTTCACTCTGTGGAACTTCTTTGGGCTGTGTCATGGAATCAGCCCTAAGTCTCTCTTCCTGGGGTCTTCATTAGAGCCGTCTATCTGCTAAGGAAGAATCTGGGCTTGGTGGAGTCTGTCCTTCTGTCCCCTCTTGTTGTCTTTGTCTACTTTGATCCCCCTTGTCTTTTTTTTTTTCTCTGTAATGAAAGGGGCCACTGGGCCTCCAGGGACAGAGACTTGTGTGTAGACCTGCACACACTCCCAGGGATGACTGACCATACAAGTCATAATGACCTGTGTGCCTGCTGTCCTTGACCTTCTGGAGCCCATAAGGACCCACGGCAGCCCTGGCTTTAGGGTTCTCAGGGTTCTGCCGAAAGGGCAAGGGAGAAACTGAAGCTACTTCCTTAAGAGCAGCTGCTTCGTGGTGCAGGTGTGTGCTGGTGATACAGATGTGCATGCTGCTGCTGCTGGTGTGTGTTTACATAATTTATCACTCAGCTATACCTCCTCCTTTCAGGGGACTAATGTGCCACTTTGAATAATAGATATAGTGTAGCTCTTGGCTAAATAAATACTTCCTCCTGGCCCAGTCTGAAGGTACCCTCCTCCTTGCTTTGGCATCTCTGTGACCACTGGCTCATGTGGCCATCAAGACTCTCTTCCTAGAGCTCAATGATAGGAAAACTTCATGTAGACTCCAAGAAGCTTGTAGGGTTAGGCTGCAGAGGAAGCTGGGTTCCCCAGGGCACTTTACCAAGCTGCTAGGGCCTTCTAAGGCCAGTCTGGCTCAAGTCCAGATGACTCACACTGTTATTTAGTGTGGAAAACGAAAACAGCAGTGGCTTCTGACCAGGTGGGGAAAGGGGACAGTGGGAGCAGGGAAGGGGCTGACAGCTAGGATCTGGGCACCATTATTGGCTGCAGACTGAGATGTGCTGGAAGTGCAGATAGCCTCCAACATGCCTCCTTCAAAGACCACTCGGCACCCTGGCCTAGGCTGTGGGGACAGCCTGCTTGGGGTGTCAGCTGTGCCCTGACCTGAGACAAATCCTCAGGCTGTTTCTGTTCCGTAGGTGGGATTGTGACAAGAGAAGTACCCTTTGTGTGATTCGGACGTGTAGAAAACACCAACTGTCTAGTATCTGCTATCACAAGCCTTGTTTCTCGAAGTATCCTTGTTAACAGTAGCTGTGGGAAGACGGCTGACGACGTAAAGCCTCAGAGTCCAGCCGAAGCTGTAATGGGTCAGTGAGGTGCATGAGGAACAAGAATCACTGCTTACACCTCGCTATTATTGTCAGCACAAGTATATGTTGTTGCTTCGGCTTTGACAGAAATGACTGAGCCCTGTCATATGATGTTGTCTCGGTCTTCATTTTTCTGTCTGAGGCAGGTTTGTCAGACAGACCTTTACTGGCCTCATGCCCAGTGGCTGTGTGACCCACATTGGCCAGCCTGGGTGCCAAGTGCCTGGACAGCACCTGGCATAGAGAAGCATGTCCATGACTGCTGCTATAATTGACCTATTTTTTATGATAAACATTTAATACCCAACAGTGCGTTCCTCTGAGTTCGTTGGCAGTGAACCATGGCAATGTGTGAGCCTGAGAAGTGCTGTTCTCAGGTCGTGCCTTCGTCCACACTTTCACTTGCTGCTAGACCAGTGGGTTGACTTCAGTTCAGGGACTAGAATAAAGAAAGGTACTGTGAATAGTAAAAAACAAAAACCAAAAATCCCTAGCTTTGTGTCTAGTTTAGTAAAGAAGTATACAGTTTCAGAATTTGATATCGATAGCTCCTGTTATCTTCTGACATTAGTTAGGAATAATCTTTTTGTCTTTCCCCCTTCCGTCCAGTCAGGCATGGTGGTCTAGGTTGTAAACCAAGCACTTGGGAAGAGAATCACTACAAGGTTGAAGCCAGCCTGGTCTATGTAGCAAGTTCCAGGCCAGTCAGGTCTACACTGCTACCTGCACCCTATCTAGAAACTACAGTAGCAAGAAAACGGCTCTCCAGGTTGTAGTGAAGGTTGGGGTGTATTGGAAAAGGTTATCAAGCAAGTAGGGTATTGAAGATTGAATAGGAGTTCAACAGAAGATAAAGCTATGAATAATTAATAGGCAATGCTGTCAATCAAGACAGCATCGTTCTTTGTGTATGCACGCACGTTAACTTCCTTTGATTTCTTTCAATGTGTTGATATATTAAAGTTAGTGTGTCTCTTTCCTCTTCCCGTTTCCTCTCTTTATGCTTTTCCCTTCTTCCATCGCATCCTAAAAAACAAAAACACAAAACACAGATAGAATTTCCTAAAGAATTTTCCCTTTTCCCTTTTCCTTTCTCTCCCTTCTTCCCACTGTGTCCCCGCTCCTGCCCCCCATTTTTCAACAAGGTCTCATTTCATCTAGCTAGCCTCAGACTTGCTGTGGAGCCAGGGCTAGCCTTGAGCCCTAGTACTCCTTGAGTAGTTTCTTTATGCTGCGGTAAGCCCTCAGAGGTCCTGTCCATCCGGGGGTTTCACCTGCACGTTCCCATAGCTGCCTCTCTCCACCCTTTTTCTTGCTTACCGTGCCTTTGCTTGCTTGGCAGTGAGGAGACCGCCAGCGGGCCCCCGCCCCCCATGTTTGTTGTATGTCAGCCACACGCGCCTGGCCTTCAGTCTCCAGAACACCGGGCAGCTTTGGAAAATAGGCTGGGCCTTGCTCCCTGTGTTTGAGGAAACTGAGGGTTGGAAAGGTTAGTGTAGTGGGCCGTGCACAAGCGGCTGAAGGCCAGGCCCCGGTTATTTGCCCCAGCTCCCCCCCCCCACCCCCCTTGCACTAGAGCGTATGTGCACTGTGTTGGATTTGGGCCGCTGTTCTTCAGCCTTCTTGGTGTAGGCTGCTGCTCTGCTGTCTTCCTGTTCATGGGCCCCGAGTCATCTAGAAGTGTTTGTTGTGCTTCACAATCATACGTGACCACACTCTTTCCTTTCCCACTCACGTTTTTCTAAGGTAGCTGTAGGCAGGGGCTGGAAACTATTGACACTGGTGACACCAGCAAGTATGGGAGGGAATGCAGGGGCCAGCCTGGAAGTGGAGGGTCAGTTCCACTTCCCTTCTGCTGGGAGCTGCTCAGGAACTCTGAACAATCACCACCCTTCTCAGACCCATGCCTGGCTTTAGCTTCTAAACCCTGCCTGCTGCAGGGCCCTGGGCCATAGATGAGGCTCTGGTGGGTGGCAGGAGGTATATTGGCATTGGTATCCTATTCTCTGGTCGTGAATGCTGTACTTCCTAGCAAATCATCTGGCTTCTTTGGTCCCCCATATGTTGGGAAGGTCCAATACCTGCTTCCCAGCATCACTCCCAGAATGAAATGGTCTAACCTGGACTCTTGGTGCACTGATTTTTGGACTCGCTGGGTGTCCCAGTTAGGGTTATCAATGCTGTGATGAACCACTATTAATTACCAAAAGCAACTTGGGGAGGAAAGGGTTTATTTGGCTTATGCTTTCAAATCACTATTCATCATTGAAGGAAATTAGGATAGGAACTCAAACATGGCAGGAGCCTGGAGACAGGAGCTGATGCAGAGGCCATGGAAAAGTGCTGCTTACTGGCTTGCTCCTCGGGGTTTGCTCGGCCTGCTGTCTTGTAATACCCAGGACCACCAGCTCAGGGGTGGCCACACCCACAATGATCTGGGCCTTCCCCCATCAATCACTAATTAAAAAAATGCCCTATGGGCTTGCTTATAGCCTGACCTTATGGAGGAGTTTTCTCAATGGAGGTTCCCTCCTCTCTGATGATTCTAGCTTGTGTCAAGTTGACATAAAATTCTAGCCAGCACAGTGGGTTTCTGCAGCTGGAACCTACGTACCTTCACCAGGCACCAAGTTCATCACACATCACCACCCCCTGAGATGCTCAGTGCTTAGATTTCTTGAAGCTCTTTGTTGGTAGAAAGTCCTCAAGGGAAGAAAGCATTCCACTCCATTGAGCATTATTAGTGCTTCCATCCCAGCGCCTGGCTTTGCAGCCTTTTCCAGTGCAGACAGCAGCTGGGCTTCGAGTCACGGCTGCCTGTGGTTTCTTCTCGGCTTCTCTGCAGCGAGGGCTCCATTCATCTAAATGTCCTCTCTGCTCAGGCTTCAGGTTAGGTGATGGGACCCAGAGGAAGAGGCTTGCCACCACAGTCTTGCAAAGGCTTGAGGGTGACAGTAAGGGACTCACAGGTGACTTTAGAGCAAGTCCAAAAACATGAGTGCCAGTGTACCAACTACATCCCAAGCAGAAGAGTCTCTGGGCAGAGATAGGGGCCTGTCCAAAGGTGACACACAGGGTACATGTCTGGGGCTAGAGTCGGCAGTGGAGCATCCAAGTTGCTGTGCTGTGGTAAACACACAGTCCACAAATAGACACACTTCACCCTTGAGTCTTGGTGCCAGCCTGGACCTTGCTCCCGGGCCCTTATCTCACACACCTACATGGAGCCATGTTATCCAATGCCCTGGCCATCCCAGACCAGTGTAGCTAAGCAGAAGTCCCAATATGTCCTTTAAAAGATAAGACTGACCCCCACCCAGCCTTGCTCTTCGTCACTCCTCCCTGTCTTCTCTGGAATCATCCAAACCCCAAATATAGGAGTCACCACTGCTTGTTCTTCTCTCCTTCCTCACACTGCCTGACAGCGCTTTTCCTCAGAGTACGTCTGAAAGGCACCAGCCCTTTCTGCCCTCATCCAGCCCTTCTCTGCCCTAGTGGGTCACCTCTGGCACACTGGTCCTGCTGCTGTCAGTGTTCCTCACTCAGCCAGGCAAGGGCAGCCAGGGCCATCATGTCTCTTTCTGTTCCAGACTCTCCAGTGGCTTTCTGGCATGCTTAGAACAGAGCCCGAATGTCTTGCCTTTGCCTGCCACCCCTTCATCTCCCCCTTAAGCACTCTCTGCTCACCCAACCTTTCGTCAGACTCTGCATCTTCCTCTGATCCTCTTTCTTGCCTCAGTCTCACTTGCTGTCCTCTCACATTTGTGCCTGGCTCAGTGTTGTGTGACAAATCTCTTCCTAGGGAGATGTAACACACATGTCTCTTCATCCCAGATAGGGAACCCATGACAGACTAAAGTACGGATACCATCAAAGTCCAACTTGGTGAACCAGTGAGTTTTATTGGTGTCACTTCCAGGAGCAGAAATGACTCAAAGACAGCTGCATCACCAAAGTCCACCCCAGCACAGGCGACAGCTCACCAAGCTGGGGACCTGGAACACACTGCACAGCCTACATACAGCTCAACAGGTTGGAGAGAGAACGTCCTTTCTAGGTCCCTCAGTCTACACCTCTTCAGGCAGCGTGGCTGCTTTGTGATTCTTCCATGCAGCTGGTCTGGTCTCAGTCTTCTTTGCCGCTTTGCTTGTCTGAGAGTTTTCTTTGCAGCTTGGCTCTGCCTCATCTGAGAGGGACTCTCAGCTTTTATTGTTTACTCTGGCGGGGAGGGGCCTAATGAATCTGGTTAGTTTCGGGGACTTCCTGATGCTATTTTGAGTTGTTTACCTTCCTGCTTGAGGAGCTTCACTATAGGATAGAATGTTTCAATCTCAGATGATTATGCAACACTCAGCCTTCTCCGGTCTGGTTTCCATTCAAGCAATTTCTCACCTGTCTATAAAAAAACGTTGTTCCCTTTCCTCAGCCCACCGACCATTGTCCCATCCCTCTATTTTGTGCCATTTCTGTTAGCAGTCATCACGACTTTGTCTTCTTGTGTACTGTGTGTTGAATTTCTCTAGAATAGAAATCCACAAGGAGGGGCCTTTTTTATTGTTCTCACCCCTCTGGGGCCTGTGATGAACCTGTGGCTGAATTAGGGTATGCCTGCATGTGTTCTCAGACCTGGTGCCATTCTGTCCCGCAGACATCTTTCAGGAGGTGAGTGATGTTGGTCAACACTTTTATTTTAGAAAGCCAGCTGGTGGCAATGTGGGGGCCGCGCTGTGGGAGGAATGTGGCAGGAAGTCTTCAAAGGCTGTTAGAATGGCCCAGGAAATCGATGCTGAGCCTATGCTGAGGGGACAGATGGTGGGACACAGAGATCCTCTGAGGACCTGTGATTGTATTGGGATAGTATGGCATGGAGGGGATGAGCTGGTGTGGAGAGAGGCAGGTAACTAACTCTCCCTGCTGTTATGTAAGGCTGTTGCCTCTCCAAGCATCACTCTGTGGAGCACTCTGCAGAACACTGGGTAGCACTGTATGGAGCACTCCAAGGAGCATTCTGGGAAGAACCTTTACAGACTTGAACTGTTTATTTTCTTCTAAGAACCCAGTCCTCTCCAGTTCTGGTGAAAATCTCTTTATCTCTGAGTAAGCACATTCTTATGCATCCCACCAAGGTGTCCCTGGGTCTCCAACTGAGACTATTACCACACTCTCTCTCTCCACATCCCCCCACCCTCTTGCAGTACTGGGGATTGAATTTAGAGCTTCCCACATGCTAGGCTAGCACTCTACTACTGAGCCACACACCAGCTCAGCTGTGAGACAGGCTGGCCGTAACTCATCCAGTAGTCTAGGTAGGTCTTGAACTTGGACTACTCCTGTGTAAGCCTGTTGAGTAGCTGGAGTGACAGGCCTGCACCTCTAAGTCTGGCTGCATCCCAGTTTCTTAGGCCTTGCTCCAGAGTCTCCATTTGTGAGTGTGAGCCCCGTACAGTGAAATGCCATTGTCTATAGAGGCCATCTCTCACCTCTGCCATGTCTGCTATGGGTCTTCATGGCATAGAAACAACATGGGCAGCTACATCTTAGTGCTTCCTGGGTGCAAAGCATGGAGTCAAACAGATCATGTGCCTTTTGCTTACCCTTCCTTACCTTTCTTGAGATTGTAGACTCAGAGCCAGACAGGTTCAGAGTGAGCCCCGCTCACTGCAGCCCTTGGGAATGCTGCTCAAGTCTCTTCAACTTCTTTTCCTAAATCTGCAAAATGGACATAATATTGAGAGGGTCCATAGAGTTACTGTGAAAATGAAAGGAAATAACATGTTCCCAGGTGTGGTGATTTCATGCCTCTAATTCCAGTGCTTGGCAGGTAGAGGCAGGAAAATCAGGAGCTTAGGGTCATCTTTGGCTGTATCAGTGAGTCTGAGGCCAGCCTAGGCTACACATGGTACTGCCTTACTCCCTCCACCAAAAACAAAACAGACAGAAAGAACATATACTGGTGCTTACTATGAGTTAAATACTGTGTCACTAATAGCACATTGCAGATACGGTTATTATCATCACCATCAGTATCCTGGGGCTACACAGCTAAAATGCAGGGACCACCCTGCCTTCTTTTTTCCCTGCCCCACACTGTTGCTTCCAAGCTCATCTTGTTTGAGACCTTCTGGTCCCCATGTTGGCATTCCTGTTCTTTTTTGGGGTGTGCCATTTGTCCCTGTCATAGCACTTGGCTCAAGCTAAGTCTGGGTAGCATCTCCATTCTGTATAGCCAACAACTTCTTTTCAGCCATTGACTGAGCAATCCTCCATGGTTGGGTTGTCCTTGCAGGATCTTGCACAGTTTCCCGTGGTAGTCATTGGCAACCCGTGTGCTGTGAAAAGCAGAGCTCTTCCTATGTGGTCGTTTATGTTAGTGGAAAAAGTAATATACAAGCAACAGCAGAAAGGATGGTGCTCCTTATCCTTGCAGGGGTGTGTGTGTGTGTGTGTGTGTGTGTGTGTGTGTGTGTGTGTGTGTAGGATTATCTTGTGAATCTAGTAGTGTTTATAAACCCAAGTCCCAATAGAAGAAAAAGTATATGAGAAAAATACCCGCAAACCTGGCACTTTCATGAGCCATTGTCCTCGAGTCTGCCAGTTCCGGCTGCACCCCATGCCCAGGGTCAGGCTGTGTGCTCATCTGTCTTGATGCTTTTGCTCCTTGGCAACTGTGGAGGGCTTAGCGCTTCTGAAGGATGCTTGTGTCTAAGGGCCACAGGACACCCTGGTAGCGTTTGGAAATACCTGTCTGATGACATTTGCTACTTGCATTTATTTCTCATAATTGGGAAATAGATTCACACACTAGAGCTAGCCTGGCCGTTTGGATGAGATGCACCTGCTGATTTGCACATGAATTCAAGCCAGAGCCTGCAGTTAGCAGACAGACTGGTGTGTGCATGGGGGTGCTCGGCCCAAAATATCAGATGGATTGGAGTGTTGTGGTGTATAGATTATAATGGGGATAAACTTAGCTTCAGCAGAGATTAATGTTCTCAATTCATGTCAATACGAGTCTCCACTTGTCAACTTAGAGATCTGGGAGATTTCAATTTTAAAAACTATGCTCCCTTGTCTCCCTCTTATTATTCAAGTTTTTGGTTCTTGGTTTGGGGAAAGGCAATTCCAAGGACCTTACCACTGCCAGGCACAGACGTGCTTGCAGGCCTCTTCTTGGAACTTTTCCAGAGAACCGTGGAATAGCCTGCTGTTGCTAACAGCGACGGCTATGATGACTGTCATTGCCACTGAGAGAAAGCCCCAGCATTCTCCATCCTGCTCCGGCTTTGGTCGTCAGTGCTCTGTGAAGGTGGGAATGGGACTTGGGTTGCTGGAGCTGTGCCTGCCATATATTAATTAGGTGGTTGATGGAAAGAAAGTTCTTTCTAATGAGTGGCTTACCCTTCAAAAGTTGTTACTCTTTGCTGTTTCTAGATTCTGAAAGCAGTGGGTGCGCACTGCAAAATCAAGCTCGGCATGTTGCATGCCTGGCTTTGAAATCCAGCTCCATCACTTCCTAATATGCCCCCCGAGCAGATGGGCACCCTCCCTGAGCCTTGCTTTACCCCACTGTGCAGAAAGCCCAGATGTTCCATAGCATTGCCGTGGGGCCTCTCCTGTTCCAGACCCTTGCAGAGGTCTGACACATGCTCGTTTCCTCTATGAGTATGCACAGAGGAATCACTGAGGGCCAGAGATGTTACTGCGAGTCTGCAAAGGGAACAGAGCAAGGCAGAGAGAGCGCCTCTGAGCTCATGCTCAGGCTCTAAGCAGAGCAAAGACTAGTATGTAGATGTTATCAGTCAATGAGGAGTAGACCCCTGTACCATGAGGCGCAGTGGGAAGGACTACTGGAGATTGGAGGCTTCTCTGAGGCGGTTCCTTGCTTTGTGATCCCTGCTTCCCAGCATCCCTGCATGGCTGCTTTAAAAAGCCTGCCCCTCTAACCATGTAGGTCTCAACTATGAGTTTCGGGGGCTTGTCCACATGCACATCTCTGTTCTCTTCTGGGAGATGTCAGTTCACTCAGGAGCTGCCATTCAGAGAGGATGCTTCTGGGGTAGGAACTGGGTCCCAGGGCTTCTCATTGGCCTCAAGCGATGCCCTTTGAGTCCACACCCAGGTGAGCCCACAGAGAGCAAAGAGCCTCATGTTGGGAGGCAGATTGCTTCTATTCTAGCCTGAGCTCGTTTTGCTTTACACTGCTTGGAGCATCCTTGTTTCTAAGGAGCTGGAAGTAATCACAGTGACACATGGCGCTCAGCAGACTGCTTCTCAAAGTGCAGTCCCTTAAGGGCTGTGCAGGCCTGGTGAGTGCCAGGGGCATTGCTGTTTGAACCGCAGATCAGGAAGCCCAGTACTGCATGCCACCTATGCTTCCCTCTAGGACTTGTCAGAGGACCATTTACACCTCTGCACTGGGCAGAGGTGCCCCCTGCTGTCCAGGAAGCAGCTATGCAGCAGGGCCGGCAGTATCTGACTCACCTGTCATGTTGACAGCTGACCTACTTTTGTTTGACCTTGATTTGTTGAACACAATTAGAAACGCCTCTGGGACTGCACTTCAGCTGCCTGATTTTAAAAGTCTCTGTGTGACAGCCCTCCATCTTAAACAGACACCCAGTCCAGGCTGACGGATGGTTGGGTGCATAGTGAGTTTTGCAGTAACCTTACAATTGTATTCTATCACAAGGAAAAGGCTTAATTCAGGAACACGGAACGGTTATTTGGGACTGACTGTGAGGCCAGAGCAGCAGGCCTGGATTCCTCGCTACAGGGCAGCTTAATCAGGAAATGGCCTAGATGGCTGCCTTTCAAGTAGGTCCTTGCAGTAGCTTGGCAACAGGCACAGGGTCATAATTGGAAGAATTTGGCTCTGAGTGTCTGTGGGTGTTTACAGTGCACTATAGGGCAGGGCTTCTCTTATTTATAGAATATTTAGAGCAACAAGCAGCAGAAGGCTGAAAAGCCACTAAATCTCAATTTATTTTTAACAAATTCCATCTTTCCCTTCATCCCAGAAGGAAGACTGAGTTATTAAAAAAACAGTAAAAAAAAAAAATACATCACTCCAAAGCATGCCGAATCTAATTATGGGGTTGCCAGCATCAGCCTGCAGCCACACTTGGAGGGCTTTGTAAATCAGCCGACCATTCAGTCTGTGAACTTACATGACTCCGGCTCTTCATTTAGATGGCGAGCGGAAAGTATTGGCAAGTGAGGGCTGATCAGAAAAAGTTCTGCTCTAAATTAGGAGATAGAAGGTATAAATATAGAGTAGTGTACTTATACATTCTCAGAGGGAGATAAAATCATTCTTCATTGTCCGTTATACTTAGCTGCACACACACATATCCCGATATTCTAACTACCCATTTCAGGAATTTGGCTCACTGCAGTGCCAGTTCTGTGCCACTCAGAGGAGCCACTAGTGCTGTGTTGTCTTCTGAGCCCAGCCCTGGATGAGAGCCCGTGTCTGTCTGTGGTCTTATGGTGTTTAGAGCTGGAAGGATCTTCAGAGACCCCGAGGTTCAGCCACACCATACTGAAGTGGGATGCTGCTCAGAGCCTCAAAGTAAGTCTTGGCAGAAGGGGTACCTGGGGGGCTCCAAGCCTTCTAAGCTCCCAGCAGTGCCCTACTATGTGACACTCAAGACTGGTGATTAAACAGTTGAGTTTTGCATGTCCTAGGGTCACAGTCTTAGAACACACAGACACTAAGATAGTTGAATAGTCACAAGGAGTTAAGTCGAGTCAATTACAGATGCACACAGATTAGTCAATGTGCCAGAGACGACAAGAGTGGGAATTCTGGCAAAGGTGAATTCAGTTGCTCCTTGACACCCCCTCTCCCAGAGAAGCTTTATGGACACTGTAAAGTTTTCTCATGGGAACAGGTGCTGCACATTTGCTGAGCATGGGGAGGAGACAGGCATGGTACGTCAAGTGGGTGGGCACAGTGGAGACTTTAGAGGTGCCTGAGGGATTGCTGAGGGGATTTCTTAGGGATGTGGAAGAGAACAAGGGGGTAGTGCCCAGGCCAGGGGCAGGCACCCCTGGGTCCACTGGAATGCCCTTTTGTTAGACAGCTTGTGGGTAGCATGAGGGCTGTGTTCTCAGGCCTGCCACCCCACCCCAGGCAGAAGGATAGATAATTGGTTCTGGTCACCAATCCCAGTGGACTGGGCTGGCGTGTGAAGTGAAACCTGTGTCCCTTTCTTAGCCTGGGCCAGAGTGGGCCCTGAGGCTGAGAGCAGCAGAGGACCTCAGGAAACCTTTCCATGGAAGGTGACTGTTGGAGTCACAATGGACAATGCTGGAGGCCTGTGGCTTAGAGGAGGTGAGTAGGCCACACAGGAGGAGGTAAGGGCCTAAATTAAGCCCACAGCAGTCATCAGGGAGAAAGGACCCGTGAGGGGAGGAGTGGCTCTTGGTGCATGTGGGATTTGGTTACTGTCAAATGGAGTAAAGGACAGAGACGTGCTGGGGCTTGAACTGCCCCTGCCAGGGGTTGGGATGGCAGCTGTGGGCAGATCAGCTGTGGGCAGATCTCGCAGCCTAGCTTTGGATTACTGAGTACATTCTCACTCAGTGGGATTGTCGCCAGCCTAGCCAGAGGGTCGCCTACTGTCATCAGGTGTTGCCAGATTGCAGACGGAGTGCCCAGGTGTTGCCACAGTCGTGTCCATGCCTTCTTTTTCTCTTTCTGTCTGATACTCACAGCCACTTCCAGGTCCTCAGAGTTGAGATTATGTGAATGACCAGAAACAAGTACACAGGAAAGACTTGGAAAATAGCCTGTGAGCTATAGTTCAGGAAATAGATTTTTTTTCTTGAATTGTATTGTTTCAGTACAAATAACATTTGTTGGCAAGTAGTTCCTAGTTCTAAATTTATTTTTAGTTTTATAGTTTATAAAGGCAGCAATGCTCCCTGGGTGCCCTGTGTTGGAGTAGGACTCTCTTCTCGCCCACCCCCCCTACCCCCCTGCCCTCCCCTCCCGCGCGCTCTTGCTGCTGGCCTTTTCTCTGTCTCAGTGACTTTTGCACTGTGCGTATGGGCCCAGAAGATCCCCACTGGTAAGATCCAGGTCAGGGTATGTGTCTGTGGTTATGTGATGAAGCAATGGTGGAAAGCCAGAGGTGAAGGACCCTGAATCCTTTGCCGAGGGGATGCCATAAGCTGAGACAGCCCCCTGGCTTCTTGGGCTCATCATAGCATGTGAGGTGAGCTGACCCGCTGTTTTGTACTGGAGCCTCTCCACTATCAGTCTGGCAGTGGTAACTGATGCTGAATTTAAACCCCCAAAGTAGGAAGACATCGATAGAACGATGTCCTAGCCCAGTCATCACCTGATTGCTGCCCCAGCACCCCAGTGGGTATTTAAGAAATGTGCTTGGTTCTTTGAGTCATGGCTGGTGCTGGTACCACCTCCATTAGCACCAACTGAGAGCAAAAAGTCAAAGCTCTGAGGGCTGGGTATGCCACCGCCAGTCCGAAGTCCACCCTTCTCTCCTTAAGCCTACCAGCCACACCCTTGGCTGTCCGTAGTTTGCCATTTATCAAAGCAATAGGTGCTTCAGTGCAAGGGTCACCCTAGGTCACTTTCTCTGGCCCAGGACTAGTCCAGGCAGGCCTGCCTATGTGGCACGCGATGAGCCATCTCCTGGCCTCAGGCACTTAACCACCAGACATCCTGCTTCCTCTTCTGGACACCTCTGGCATGTTGAAGTTTCTTCTTTCTTCTGACCTCCAATCTGTTTCTTGCCAGTGTTTCCTCAGTGACCTACTTTTGCCCCCTGTAGCCACACAGAACAAAGATCTGTGAGCACAGCACGGCTCTACTTCAGAAGTGGGAAATCATGGCTCCTGGATTCATGTTCCTTCTATTCTTTTAAGATTTATTTTAAATGATGTGCATATATGTATATCTCTTTGTGGGTATGTGCATGTGAGTGCAGATGCCAGCAGAGGGTTCTGGAGCCTCAGAAGCTCAAGGTGTAGGTAGGTAACTGAGTCATCCAATGTGGATTTTGGGAACCAAACTTGGGTTCTCTGTAAAACAGTAGTATATACTTTTAACTGTTGAGCCATCTCTCTGATCCCTTTGAAACTTAAAAAAGAGATGTATTTTATTTTTAATATGTGTGTATGTGTATGCCTGGGTATGGGTGTAGACCTTCAGCCGTTCTTCAGATAACCTGCGGTCAATCTATTACTCCTAAGGGGGCGGTAGCTGAATGTGTGCTTGCCCTGTGTGGGCAAGGTTCTAAGCGTCTTCCTCAGAGTCTCAGTGCACACTGTCATGAGCCTCATTTTACTGGTGAAGAAGCAAAGGTGCACAGGATTGGAGCTTGTCCAGGGCCACATAAGTAAGTGGCAGAGTGGAGCTGGGCCCAGACAGTCACTCCGGAACCTGTGCACTGGTACTCCAGTAACCCACAACCTTCGGTCTATAGTGCTAAAAATAGGTCCGTGATTAGGCGTGGGCTGGCCTTGCTTAAACTTATTTTGCAAGGAGTCATTTGAGAGGAGTCTGAGTTGAACCCTTTTCTGTGAAACCTCTTCAGAGTTTGTTTTGATAGAATGGACTGCAAGGGCAGAGGCCTCTGCTCTGTCAGCAGCAAATGGGGTCATGGTGGCTCAGCCGGGTCTCATAAGACTCCTGAAGTGATGGGATTAGATCAAGGTGACAAATATGAGCTATGTCGGATGTACAGCAGGCCTCTTGTTGAAGTGCTTACTCATAGCTTTAGTGTCTGACAGCAGACAGCGGAGAGAGGTGTCGTGGAACAGTGTTCTGTTCCACGGAGCAACCCAGCCATGTCCAGGCAGGTGGATTTGATGGCCATCAAGCTGTAAATTCTGTAACTTGGGATGCAGGTGCTTAAAGTACGTTTCCTGCTGTAGGTCGTCCACTCACTCCAGGCTCTGCTGGAGGGTAGATAAAGTTGATCTGTAACTTCACTGGGAGCTTCGTTCCCTGTGCTCTGAATCAGAGGCCGAGAGGCCAGGATCCAGCCATCTTTCTCTTGGTGCGCTTGCTTTCTGTGTGTTCCAGTCGGATTTCTAGACATCAGCCTTAGGACCCGAGACCTGGAGGGGAAGCATATGAAGGGCTGGGTGAGGTCTGACTTGCTGTCCCTGCAGTGGGTCTCAGGGCAGGGGAGTACTTCCTGAATGCTGTGTCTTGACCTGAAATGGTGGGGTGGAAAGGGTGTTAGCCTGCAGCAGAGAGTTGCCTGGGTACAATGGAAAATGGCTGGGTACCACACAATGCCTAGTGGTTATGAGTGTAAATATTAGCTTGGTGACTTCCTTCTTCCTCCACCAGCTCTTCCTCTTCCTCCTCCTCTAGTCCTGTCAACTATTGATTTTTTTCTGTTTGGCTTGGGTAAATGGGTTGAATTATGAAGTTCTGAATGGGCATCTTGGAAGTGTGTGGGTCATTTAGTTAGGTGCTGTGAGCAGACAGGGCTTCTGTGGGAAGGATAATCCTTCCAGAAAGTGGGATTGTCCATCCACAGGGCTGCCGAATGTGCGGTGGGCATTCCTGTCTGTGGTAGCCTGAGCCTGGAATCAGACTTCATGTTCCACAGAAGGGAATCATTTTTACACGTTTTTTAATTTGTACTGAATTTTCTAAGACCTCCACTGCCAAATGTATGAGTAGCAGTGTTTTATGAAACGTTCCAGCACCTCATTACATTGTACATTAATAATGCCTTGTGTGTAGATGTATTTATATATTAACTTATAAAGTTAACCAACTGTAATTCATTTTCCCCTGTATTACAGACAGGGCATAGTATTGACTGTAAATATGTTTCTACAGGTTATATTATTGATAGATTTTTGTTTTAAGAGAGTGAAAGACATGTGGAAAATATTTGTGCAGATGTTGGGTGTAGTTAATCCCAGTATTTGAAAGGCTAAGACAGGCAGTCACAAGTTCAAGGTCAGCCTTGGCTACTTAGTGAGATCCTGCCTCAATAGATAATAAACAAACAAACAAACACCCCCCCCCCAATTTTGTATTGCTTCTTTGAAAGTAGGAAAGGAGTTAGCATATGTGTGCAGGTGTGTGCATGTATCCATATTTTATGAATTAGCTGAGGTAGCCATAGGTCAGACTTGAAATAAAAAGAAATGTTTTCATCTCTGTTGGAAATGTCCTTTTACTAAGGGTATGCAGAATTCAGAGTACCTGGCTGTGCCCATTGTTTGTTGGAGACTACATTCTGATGTCCTCTGACCCTTTAGAACCACAAATCTCAGCCTGAAACAGCCTGCCCTCATCTCTGGTCATCTTTGTCATGTCTGTTTTCACATCCATGTTATGACATCCACGTGGAGGGATTACCCCCAGAAAGGAAGACCCGCCTGCTCTCCTTTCTTAGGTTTCTTTATACTATTTTCCTCTTGTTCTGCCTGCATTCCAGCATAGACTCAGCCCTGTGCCGGCCTGAACATGGGACAGTGTGTCCTGAGGCCAGGCCTATGGTCACAGCTGACCCTTGTGCCCACAGACCCACAGTCTCTGTGAAGATGACAGCCCTGGCCACAAAGTGTGTGTCGTCAGGAAGCCTGAGCTTCCCAGCACATCTTCCGGTGACTTTCCACAAGGCCTCTATCTGTTGGAGCTGGTCTTGAGGATTTTCTGTCCTTTGTTGTTCTATCTTGCAAGTCCTTTATAGACGCTACATAGCAACGGGGTTGCAGCTAATCCTGGCATGTAATAGTAATACTCACTGTTCTTCTTAGTCCGGAGATAACATCTGCTTATTAGAGAAAGGTTCAAAGTGGACGGCAAACCCAAAGATGGAATCAGTACTCATTATCTCAGTCCCAAAGACAACCCCTGGTAAGATATTATTAAATGTTTCTGTATAAGTAATTGATGTCCAACACTCACATGAAAATATGGAAAATCAAGTCTTCATAATAAAACAGTGGACTCATCTCACCATTTGGATCAGTATTCTGCTGTCATCTCATCTTTTATATGTAGCTATGTAATAAGGTTAGGAATATTGTATATGTAATCTTGAGTCCTTTTAAGACAACATTTACAGGAGTATTTCCCAAGTTGTTATAGTCTTGAGAATAAGGAGTATTTCCCAAGTTGTTATAGTCTTAAGAATAATTTGAATAGTTGTTATAATATCTCATCTTAAATACCCATAATTTCTTTAAAAAATTTGTGTATGTGTGTGTAGTACCCACAGAGGCCAGAAGAGGGAATCGGAGTTGTAAACTGCCTGGCATGAGTGTTGGAACCCAAACTCAGGTCCTCTGAAAGAACAGCAAGCACACTTAACTGCTGAGCCAGCTCTCCAACCACATAACCCAAAGTTTAACCAACCTCTCTTTGTGACTATTTAGATGTTGTTGATTATAAGGCTGTACGAAAATCCCTGTACATCCATGGACATGTGTCTACTAAGTGAACATGTGCCATGTGATATCTTTAGATGGGACATCTAATTTACACAAGAAATTACTAGGGCTGCTCTAGGCATGGTGGGTAACACATACCTTTAATCCTAGCTCTTGGGAAGCAGAGGCAGTCTGATCTCTGTGAGTTTGAGGCCAGCCTGGTACTGAGGAAGCCCAGAGCTACATAGTGAGATCTTGTCTGAAAAGAAAAGAAGTTACTTGGGCAAACAGATGACACCCCCACCCCACCCCATTTTTGTTGTTTTTGAGACAAGAGTCCTCTATGTAGTCCTGGCTGTCCTGGAGCTCACTATGTAAATCATGCTGGCCTCGAACTCAGAGATCCACCTGCCTCTGCTTTCCGGTGCTGGAATTAAAAGCATGTGTCACCACATCTAGTTTGGGATAACCCCTTTTAAAGCTTGGACATACACATAGTGCCAAATTTCTTCCCCAAAGTCCACACCAGTTTACATTCTGACTTAGGGTATATTGACTTGCTTTTTGAAAAATATTTATTTTTATTTAATGTGTACTAGGCACACATAATGCCTGCCCATGGAGGGTTTTGGATCCTCTGGAATTGCAGTTATAGACAGATAGCTGTTACGTGGGTGCTGGGAACTGAACCCAGGTCCACTGCAAGAGCAGCAAGTGCTCTTAACTGCTGAGCCAACCCTCCAGCCCTTGACCTGCTTTTTGATATTATCTTCACTTGATACCAGCTCTATCTTTAAGAGGTAGCCTTCACTAATAAAAGCAGAGAAAGTGACATCTCACTCATTTGGCCTGAAGAGGTTGAAGGTGTTTTCCTGTTCTTTGCGTTTTAGCCTCTGTAATTTCCTGTTCCTGTCCTTTACTTATTTTCCCATCAAAGTCTTTGCCTTTTTGTAGCTTCGTGGGAGATTCAGGGTCTGTTCTCCTTTGTCCTGTCATAGTCATAGCCAAGAGCTCTCCTTCACCAGGATCTGTCCGGCTTAGGTTTCAATCCTGGCTGCCCCCTAGGGAGCAGAGGGAGATGAAGCTTCCTTCCTCCAGGGCACAGAATAAAAGCCCAGCGTTAAGACCCTGCACCCAGCAGTTTCTCAGAAAATACTCTGAGCTACATACAACTCAGGCGCAGCCTTAGACCCAGAATAGAATAGTCTCCTGCCGTAACCAACACTCAGAAAAATGAAACTGAAATTGCAGGAGGCTCCCCGCCCCTCCCGCCCCCCAATTTCTCTTGAAGGAAATCTGTTTCAGTTGGGAAGAACTTGTAGGGTCAGGGTTCATTCAGCCCTACCTGTTGGATCCGGGGCCGAGGAGACCTAGAGAGACTGAGTTAGATTAAGTGGTCACACTCACATTGTGCTCCCAGGGCAGGCAGGAGGCCAAGGGCACGTTGGAAAGTTCCGTGTGTGGGGGTGGAAAGGTAATCTAGTTAACCTTTTGTTAACGGCCTCCTTGGACATGTCTGCTCCTTCCCCAAAGCCCTGGGTAATTCCTGGGTTTGGCAGCCTGGCGGCGTGGGCGGGGGTGGGGTGAGCCTGTCCTGCCCACTTCTACCACTTGGGACAGAGTTCTCGCTCAGCTCATCTTTGCTGAGTCACCGAAGCAGCAAAGCCTGTGTGGTCCTGGCTGTGTGGTTGGGCATGTCTGGACTCCTGCTCCCGGTCGGTCGGTCGGTCGTCTCTTCCCGGCTGTGTGATCACAGCAGATTACTGCTTCACCTCACTGACGCAGTGCTGTGATGTTGGTGAACAGTACCTTCCCAAATAATCTAAGGCCAGACTGAGATGTCAGGGCTGACCATGCCCTAGGTACTGGCTTGCTGTTCCTGATGAGAACAGCGGTGGGGAGGCAGGTGTCTTGTCTGTCTCACTTCCACATAGCACTGTGTGCTCTTGGTAGGACTCAGACATCCAGGCGTTCCAATCCTGCACGGTGGAGGACAATGTTTTCTCTTCCTCCAGGCTTCATATAGGTGTGTTCCTGGCAAATGGAGTCCAGGGCAGATTTTTATCCCCAGCATCCCTCATGGTTGGAGGCTTCTGTACAGGTTGAAGACTGGGTGTTGCCCCATGCCATGTTTAGGCAGTCAGGAAATGATATTCCTCGTTTCTCCAGAATACTTGCAAAACTGACTACACCATCCCACCATGTGCCCAGCCTCTGATCCTCTACCCACCCACAGGCTGTCATTAGCACCAGTGTGGAAATGCACATAGGACCAGCCTTTCCTCACGCCCACATCACCACCTCTCCCTCAAACTCACCACCCTGTTATATCTTAACTCCCGCCTCAACACATACACACCAAAACAAAAACAAAACAACAAAGTGAAAACAGTCCTTTCTCACTCACTGCAGCAATCAGTGGAGCTGCTGGACCTGGTGGCACATGCCTTTAATCCCAGCATCTAGGAGACTGAGGCAGGAGGATTCTCACAAGTTCAAGCCAGCTTGAACTCTACAGTAAGTTCCCAGTCAGACTAAGGTATAGAATGAGACCCTGTCAAAACAAAAACAACCCCTGCACCCAAACTTAAGTGGAGCCATGTGCTTCTCAGAGTCAAGCCTGGCTGTCTGCTCTCACACTGATGCTGTCCTGTCACTTGCGTCCCCTGGGCTGCTGTCCTCTGTCTACTACACCCTGACCACCCACTCACCGCCTCCTGCCTGCCTTGTCTTCCCAGGGTGTCTTGCCCTCCTCCCCTTATGCCAGCCCCACCCCCAGCATCCAATATAATTTAATTACTCACTTCCTTTGCCTGCTGTCCTTGCTAGCATGTGTACCAAATGAGGACAAGGGGTGGTGTCCCTGCCCCAGACCAGCACTGCTGTGAAGGACAGTTCCCAGCTCTTGGTGCTGTCAGCAAATATTTGTTGAGAGTCGAATGACTGATCATGGTCCAGCATGCTAACGGTGTCACAGAGTCACCCCAAAGTGAAGTTTGGTGACTACATGCAGTATGTATGGGGAACCTTGCTTCCTCTAGCAAACCTGTCTACAACAGAAGTAACCTGGTTCTCGTGGGTGCTCAGAAGTGTATAGAGTGGGTTGCTGGAAGGTTTGCAGGGTGCTGATGTGATGTGAGGTACTCTGTACTTCCTGAGCATGGTGTTGCTATGTCACTGTGGGGGTCCAGCCCACCACACAGCAGCAGTTACTCTCCTGGATTCACCTTCCTTCCTGTTGGCCCCTCTTCTCGAGGGAACCATTGCTTTTGCTGTCTCCAGCCCCTCTCCCTGAGCAATGCCGAGTCCCGTTAACCATCACCCACTGATGAGCTTCCTGATTTTCCTGGTCCCAGCTCGCCTTCAGGGGCTCCTGTCAGTGTTTCAGGAAACTCAGGGACTGGAGTGTGAAAAACCTGCTTGTATTTCTATGAGTGCCCCATGTTTAGAATACTGCTACGAAGAGCTGACGCTCGCTCCAGGTCTCTCTCCAGCCCTCCCACACTTGTCCTTACCCATCCCTGCCTGGTTTCTTGACATCACTGTCCCTAATCTCTTCCACTTTAAGAGCCCCATGTCCCCCTGTCTTTCCATCCTCATCAACTCTGAACTTCTTCCTCAAGTCCCCAGTGCGGGTCTGCTCCTTTGGCCCAGCCTCTGAGCTCCTGATTACTCAGCCCCAGCTCTTCTGCTGAAGTAGGAGGCCAGATGGGCCCAGTGCTCTTCTTATGTTAAGCCCAGCCAGCAACAGAGGGGAGTCCTCACAGAGGAGGAAACCACATCCATGGTGACCACCTGCCTTGCCCAGGACACTCAGCCTTCAAGTGACGGAGGTGAGATTTGATGCAGGAGGCCCCACACTGCCCACCATCCTGTCATTCCCGTCCCCGCCACTCAGCATCTTCCAGGTCTCTCTCCAGCCCTCCCACACTGTGCCCTTCCCTTCTTACAGTGGTCCAGTTCAGAAGGATCCACCACTCTTCCTCTTCTCTCACTTGCTGAGGAGTTACAAAGACCACTTACTAGGCCAGCCCTGGATGCACGTTTGTGTCCCACTGTCCCAGGAGACCTGCTCTCTAGCCCTCCACAGACCCCTTCTCAGCCTGTCCCTAGAACACCCATGCACACTTTGGGTGTGCTGGAAAGGGGAAGGCCGCCAGGAGGGACGCTTCTGCTGTCCCTCCCGTGTGGTCCTCACAGAACTTCTCTTGTCTAAGTCCCAGCCCTTGCTAGACCCGTCCTTGCCTACCTGCCTGTCAGCAGCCCCCAGCCATGTGCGCAGAAGGCCTCGGGCTTGTCCACCTGCTCTCCCTCCTGCGAGCACCTCTCCTTCGCCACCAAATAACAGCAGTGCATTCTTTTGTTTCCTTAGAACAAGATGCAGATGTTTTCCAGAATTTTCTTCAACCTCAGGCAGTAAGTTTTTTTGGTGAAGAGTCTTTAGAACCAGGCTCTCTTCCCTCACTCCGCAGTGCCTAAACGCACAAACCAACAGACAGAAAGCACTAGAAAAAAAGAAGGGGCCAGGTGACAGGTCTTCAGTCAGCAGGCCTTGGATGTGACTCATCTATCTCCCATGGTACCCCGGGGCTCCTTGCCTGTGCCTCTTTTGAACACAGAGGCATGGTGAGGCTGGGGCTGGCTTAGCTTCTTCCCAGGGAGGAGGTGGCAGGGATGGAGGGATGTAGCTGACAGAGCCCACACGGGCGTCTCCTCATGCCAGGCTCTGGGTTGTGAAGAACAAGGCAAGGGACTCCTTTTTTAGCCTCATGACATTGTTATTCTCCAGGGAACACAGACCAACTCTGGGGTCCAGGTTGGCAGAAAAGGCTTTGGGGCACAGTCCTAGTTCCTGATGCTCAGGGAGTGAGCTGAGTGTATGAATACCCAGAGGCAAAGGATAGTGTCCCTCAGAGTGGGAAGCCAGAGACCTCTCAAGTGAAAGCATGGAACCAGAACTTCAGAGTCTAGGCTATGACAGGGCAGCCACAAGGCTGATAAATAGTACTTCCTGGGCGGAGAATCAGTAGCGGGAGGAGGCAAGTCCCAGGGGAGGGGACTCAGAATCCAAGTGGCTTTATAGAGTAGAGTTTCCTTCAGTGTGTACTGTTTTTTTTAATGATTTATTTTTATTTTATGTACATTGGTGTTTTGCCTGCTTATATGTCTGTGTGAGGGTGTTGATCCCCTGAAGGTGAAGTTACAAGCAGTTTTGAGCGACCATGTGGGTGCTGGGAATTGAACCCAGGTCCTCTGGAAGATCAGCCAGTGCTTTTAATCACTGAGCCATCTCTCCAGCCCCAGTGTGTACTGTTAACCCATGACTGTTAAATAAAACATGGTTTGTGGGTGCATATATCTGGAGAAGTAGAGATTCTACTGTCCCTGGACCCCCACACTCTGGAATGGGGTACCTTAAATGTCCAAGAATCCCAGCAGAACAGAAATTAGCCTATTTGCCTCAGCATGTGCCATCAAAGTCCCGCAGAATCAATGCTCTGTGGCAGATCTTTCAGCAGGGCTGCTTTGGAGAAATTTTGAACCCTTGTATACTCTTTTGTTCCTGGTGTGTGTGTGTGTGTGTGTGTGTGTGTGTGTGTGTGTGTGTGTGTTTGTGTGTGTAGGCCAGATACTGTTATTAGATATCTTCTTTGATTGCTTTTCACCTTAATTTTTGAGACAGGATCTCTCTATCAGCCTGTCGCTGGTTAGCTGGCCTGAGTAGTTAGCAAGCTCCCAGGCTTACCTGCCCATCCTCACTCACCCCCTCCCCACCCTCACTCACCCATTCCCCATCCTCACTCACCCCCTCCCCACCCTCACTCACCCCCTCCCCACCCTCACTCACCCCCTCCCCACCCTCACTCACCCCCTCCCCACCCTCACTCACCCCCTCCCCACCCTCACTCACCCCCTCCCCACCCTCACTCACCCCCTCCCCACCCTCACTCGCCCCCTCCCCACCCTCACTCACCCCCTCCCCACCCTCACTCATCCCCTCCCTACCCTCACTCACTCCTCCCCATCCTCACCCCTCCCCATCCTCACCCCCTCCCCACCCTCACTCACCCCCTCCCCATCCTCACTCACCCCCTCCCCACCCTCACTCACCCCTCCCCATCCTCACTCACTCCTCATCCTCACTCACCCCCTCCCCACCCTTACTCACTCCCTCCCCACCCTCACTCACCCCCTCCCCACCCTCATTCACCCCTTCCCCATCCTCACTCACCCCCTCCCCACCCTCACTCACCCCTCCCCATCCTCACTCACCCCCTCCCCACCCTCACTCACCCCCTCCCCACCCTCACTCACCCCCTCCCCATCCTCACCCCCTCCCCACCCTCACTCACCCCTCCCCACCCTCACTCACGCCCTCCCCATCCTCACTCACCCCCTCCCCACCCTCACTCTCCCCCTCCCCCCTTACCCCTCCCCACTGCCCCCAGCTAGTGTGTGACTAGTTTGTGTGGATGCTGGGATCCGAACTCGGGTCCTCACGCTTGTGCGGTGGACACTTGCCTGGCTGAGCCATCTCTTCACCCACATGTGTTTTCTTATTTTGTACCCATTTCTTCTCTGGTGTGGCAGACAGGACTGACCTGCGTTTACTCCTGTCTCCTCAAATCTCAGCCTCTGTCAGGTTACTCCCTCAGACTTAGTTTCCTCTGTAACATGGGAGATAGAACATTACCCAATGAGAAAGTAATCGCTCACACGAAGGGCTTGTTCCATGGCAGGTGGCATGCTGAGTGGTTTATGAAACTCTTTGAAGGGGCGGGTACTGCTGGCAACCTTGCCCTGCAGGTCAGGAGGCCATGGCACACAGAGGCCAGGCCCTGTGCCCAGTGTTGTGTGTTGGACCCATGGCTCAAATGCCTGGTGGGATTGGGGTGTGGAGCCTGATTACCATCTCCTCTCTGAGAATGCACTGTACACCTGCTTCTAGATCCCCAAAGGGCCTTCTTAGATGGTTCATGGGTACTTAAAGGGGAACTGGTGTCCCTAAGAATCCAAGTCATTCGGCGGTCCCTTTTCTCACACTGAGGAAATAATCGTCTCTCTGGCTGCTTGCCCACTCAGTTTCTCCATTGTGGCATTCTGTCTGCTCCCTTCATCCTGGGCCACTTGAGTTGGGCAGCTGCTTGGCTGTCCACTGTATTCAGGCTGCTCCCCACACCCATGCCCCTGGAAGGCTGTACGCCCACAGCCCAGACACCAGTCTTTCCTGAATGCGGGGTGGCAGGGACCATAGCTTACTTAGTCTCAACGTGCTTCTTGGAAAAGGCTCCGGGAACATCTGTTTATTACTCTGCATGACTGTGTCCCTGCTGGGCTGGGAGCATGGCTTGCAGGAAGTTATAGAGCAGCCCATTTGTGAGGCCAGCCTATCCTGTGGCTCCAAGCCCTGCCATTCTAGGTTAGCCCTCAGCGCCATCCAAGAGTGGAATTCTGTGCTCTTTCCTCCTTCCACGGCATTAGAGGGCTTTCGGACAAAGGGAGGCTTTGTTTTCATCACACAGAGCCCTGTATTCACAAGTCCAGCCCCCATAGCTCCAAGTGTGATCTCATTTATGTTCAACCTCAGGGTTCCTGAGCACTTTGTGCTTCTAGTGGGACGGGGCATACAAGTGCCACAAGCGGTCTGTCCCCAGGACCTGCACAGCCAGTGCTTTTCAAGGTAAAGTACCCTGTACCTCTTAACATCTACCCATTAAACACCTGTAACACCTGGTCCTAGGCACCACCCCTTCACCTTCAATGAGCTGTCACACACACACACACACACACACACACACACACACACACACACACATACACACACACACACACCAATAAGCTAATTATTTTCTCCATTCGGCTCATGAGGAATCAAAATGATGGACTGCCACCTGCTGGAACTTTGTTGTAATGGCACCTAAGTGCACCAGCCCCTCCTGGAGTTGGCTTGTGCTGGGCATGCCACCTGTTGCATGGGCTATGCTGTCATGCATTTATTTAAACACTCTAATCTTTCCAACTATGCTGAAAGTGTCTTAAATGTAATGACTGTGGGTTTCCATTGTGTCTGCATTGCCCTGGCCTCTGCCAGAGGCGACAGCATGGCTTGTTAAATAACCCTGGTAGAAATGTCTGTTACCTTAGGTTCAGGGTGCTGGCTTCACTTGGTGAATGGTTTCTGAACTTAGGTGTCGCCGAGCATGGTTGCTGGATTCCTCTGAGGCTGTCAGAGTATCAAGGGCCGGGGGGACTGGCAGAGGGGATAGGGCCCATCAGCCTCTGGCCTCTTCTCAAAGCCACCATCCTGCGGACGTATCAGAGCAACTGAGCAAGTATCAAGGCAGACTGGCCTCATACAGTGGAGAGTGGGGCGGGGGTCACCTGCTGGCTCTCTATCCGGGCCAGGAAGGCTATCCTCAGGAACACACTGTCCCTGGGGAACACACTGTCAGCTCCTTGGAGGTTGTAGGCATGCAGAGGTGACGACAATGCAGGGCCCTTCTAAGGCTCTCTAGGCTGTGGGGAAGATTAGCAGGCATCCAGCCACTAGACATGGTAGTCTCAGCTGCCGACTCTCATTCATATTTTCCGACCCTGTTGTTAAGCCCCACTATCAAAAGTTGCTGGGTGGCTTCACGGGTCTCTTAGGAGAGCTCCATCTAGCTGTCACTCTGGGGGTGACACCGAGGGGAAAGAGGAAGCTGGGCTTTCACTGGGGTGGCTTTAAAGAGAGGCCTTTTCCAAAGCCTGTTTCCCCAGAACCACTGGGCATGCTACATCACTCCAGCCTGTTCTCAAAAGACACCCTTCCATGCTTGGGCTTGTCCTGGTGAGCTGGTTTGTAGATGTCCTGGTGTTAGCCACTGAAGGCTGGTTCCGGCTGCCCTGGCTGGCAGCAAGCTCAGAGAGAACGTGTTTGCTCTGTTCCGGGGCTTTTCCGAATCAAGGTGTGCTCTGGTGTAAGCTCTCTTCATCTCTTCCCCAGGAGTGCTTGTTTCTTTCAGTGTTGGCTTTTTTCTTTGAGTTTTGCGTTGGCAAATGGATTTTAGCAGAAGGATCAGCAGTAAAGCCAGATACCTACCTGGCTTTCAGGCCCCACTTTCTGGCTATACTTACTGAACAAGGCGACTCTGCTTTTCAGTTCTTTATTCCTTCCTTAGAGAGTCGGGTCCTGACCACAGTGAGTGAGTCATATACAGGGCATGAGTCGTGTAAAGGTCAGTCTTGCAGGCCTGTGGTTCTAAAACCCTGGTAGGTATTTCCTTCTTTCCCCTTGCACCTCACTGTAAGACATGCAGCAGCAGTAACAGTGGGACCAGTCTTAGGGACAGAAGGGTCTTCTGAGATGCAGAAATGTCAGTACTCTGATGGAAACGGACAAACAGATGAGTTGGTCATTCTATTCTTTTGGGCTGCTGTCACAGACTAGCACAGGCTAGGGCATGCAGAGTGAAAACAAGCTTGTTTCTGGAGCTCTGGAGGCTGGGAAGTTGACCCTCAAGGTGCTGGCATATGGTGAAGCCCCAACCCCGTGATGAGCAACTTCAGAAGTCTCTTTTCCTCACAGTGCTATCCACCCAGGACCTTGGCTACAAGGAGGGCCTTCTGCCCAGGATACCTATAGTGTTAAAGGCTCCGTGTGAAGGTTCTGCTTGTCACCTTTGCTCACATTTGGGGGTGGGGGTGGGGAGTCACATAGTCAGATCTGACACCAGGGTCCAGTGTTAAGCATCAGCTGGCTGGGGTCCTTTTGTTCTACCTGGGTAGAAACTGTGCACAGGCAGAGCGAAGCTCTTTAAGCCTTTGGCCTCTCTCTGCCTTTGACCCAAGTAAGCAATTGTGGCGGCAGGCAGGTGCAGCAGCAGGTGGGCTCCTGCAGGCCTAGGCTGCACATGCATTGTAGCTCTGTATCCCTAGGAAGTCAGGGCTCCCCAGCCCTTGGTAGCAGCTAGTGTTACAGCTTCCAGGCAGGTTTCAGCGTAAGCGTTCACTCCTCAGCCCTTGACGCTGGCTAGTATTGCAGCCCTGGGCCCGGCATGTCTGAGACCCTTGGCCCCAGCGACTTGACAGCTCTGGTATTTCAGCAACCAGGGCCCACAGTTTCTCTTCTCCAGCCCTTGGCTGCTTTCTTCAGTCTTAGCGCTCCACCTTCTCTCTCCTTATACTGTCCCCCCTGTTCCCTGCTGCCTCCTGTTGCCATGGCAGCTGTCCTGATGGGCAGCAGCTTTGGCCACTCTTGCTGTTGCTGCTGTTGCTGTTGACTGCTGAAATGGAGGCCCTGGCTTGTTTGCAGCTGGCAGTGCATCCAGCTGCAACACTGCTTTTGCAGCCTGACCTGCAGACTGCACAGCCGGACGACCCTTATTCATCCGTCGGATAGGTGGCCACTCCCCTGCTCTTTGTTTGGGGTGCCAGCTCCTCACTGTCACCTCCTTTCCACTGCCTTCACTGTTGCTGCCACTCCACTATTCTGGCTGTTCTTCATGGTACCAGATCAGTCTTCTACATGTAGGCAGAAGAAAACCTAAGAAAAGCGTTCTATTAGGCTTAGTGTTGTAACACCAGGAGAGACAGTGCAGGAGGTGGGGTGGGGGTGGGATAGGTGGTGTCTCCAGCTAGCTCACAAGTAAGTCAAACTTCTGTGGCTGGAGAAGGGTGTTTGTACCAATCACAGCAAACTCCACGTTCAAGTGAAAGCGTGTGTTTGCGTCAGTCACAGTGCAAACCTCTGCTCAGCCACCAGGGAAGTGCTCCTTCCTCGGCTTAGGTGGGAATGGTTGTAGGTTCACCTGAAGTTCACCGAGGTTTGTAGTAGTGAAAAGTCTGTAACAGACTGCTTGAAACTGTCCTGGCTGGGGCTGTGCCTTCAGAATCCAGAGCAGTTAACTGAGCCCGCCATGCATACAGTTCCTCAAGGCATCCAGGGAGTGCTCCAAAGTGCCAGTGCTGGCAGATGGTCGTCCGGCTTGCTGTTGACTGATGGTCCGTCCATTTGCTCAAGGTAGCCATGGGAACATCTACAGCTGTCCTTAGGGAGCTGAACCCCATACCCCAAGTCCCTTGCTTAGTTACAGGAAAATGAGCCACCAAAGTGCTGACTGTAAGAAGTTATCACTAATACTCCCCGAGTACTGGGGCCTCATGCATGCTGAGCAAGTGCTGTACTATGGAACTGTTTCTCTGTCCCCACTATAGTGATTTTAAAAGTGATTTGACCCAGAGAGAGGTGGGATGTCTTCATCAGTCTCATTATCATGAGGCAGCTAAGTGTTGGAATATAAATGCAGCCTGCAGGTAACCTTCTGGTGTACTGGGTAGGAGAGAAAAGGGCCATGGACGCGTGGTCTGGATTGAGGGCTTGGATGTGGCTGTCTTCCTGCAGATGCTCCTTAGGGCTTGGAGTTTAGCATTGTCTTGCCCTGCTCAGAGAAACACTGTGTCTCCCTTAGGTGCCCACTAGTGGCTAACACTCCCACCTTGCCTTCACAACTGCTGCAACCGCTCTGTGAGGGCAGCATGAGCTGCGATGATTCCTTCCGCCTTCGGCTTCTTTGGGTGGCACTCAGGGGTCTGTGGTGATATCGTGTTCCCCAAAATATTGTGCACCCTAATAAACTTATCTGGGGTCAGAGAACAGAACAGCCACTAGATATAGAGGCCAGAAAATGGTGGTACACACGCCTTTAATCCTATCACTTGGGAGGCAGAGATCCATCCGGATCTCTGTGAGTTTAAAGCCACACTGGAAACAGCCAGGCTTGGTGACTCACGCCTTTAATCCCAGGAAGTGAGCCTTTAATCCCAGGAAGTGATGGCAGAAAGCAGAAAGGTATATAAGGCATGAAAACCAGGAACTAGCCTGGTTAAGCTTTCAGGCTTTTGAGCAGCAGTTCAGCTGAGATCCATTTGGATGAGGACACAGAGGCTTCCAGTCTGAGGAAATTGGTGAGGTAAGGAAGCTGTGGCTTGTTCTGCTTCTCTGATCTTCCAGCATTCACCCCAATACCTGGCTCCAGGTTTGTTTATATTAATAAGACATTTTAAGATTCTGCTACAGGGGTCCCTGTGCTCTGAGGGGCAGTAGTGGGAGAGGGTGCCTCATGTTCTTTCCAGGCACACTGCACAAGTTCCCCCATTAAGTGCTTTCTCTGGCTCTCCAGTAAGATGCTCTCTCTACCTCTAGCATGCTCTAGCTCAGAAGTGGGCATATGTGTGGCCCTGGACTGCAGGGCACAGGCAGGCTCCAAGAGTGGCTTTCATATGCCATTTACATGCTTGTACCAGGGAGAGTCCTCTGCCAGCAAAGGTCTCTTTTATAGGTCCCTGAGGCCTCGGAGAGCTCCCTCCCTGCCTCCTCTCAGAAGTAAGGAGCACAGAAAGATGTGGCTTTTGTCTGTCTGTCTGTCTGTCCCCTTTTGTTTTTTGTTCTTCTATCTAAGAATGCCTTCTTGGAGAGAGAGAGTTTTCTAAAAAGAGTGTCAGTGTCATATCTGGCTCACTTGTCTAACATGGAAGGAACACCTCAGTTTTGTTTTATATAGATAATGGCAACATCTAAGTTAGCAGTTATTATAATTTCTGTAAAGTAAAATTTAGTATTAGGAAAAAAAACAATCAAAGTGAGGTGTTTCATATGGAGCAAGGAATTGTAAATCTGGTGAAACCTTGATCAGGGACAGGAGGGAGAAGGGACCTGGGCTTGTCTGCTCATGTGCCACTTGCAGTGAGGCACGGGGCAATTACAGCTCCCTGTAATTGAGGCCCTGACTGGAGGGTTCTAGTTGAGCAGGGAAGATGGGCAGCTGTGACAGCATGAAGACCTTACCAAGAAACAGGGTGGGTCCCACAGCTTACCACCCAGCTCCCGGGTACCTTGATGTTTCCTCTTGGCTTGAGCCCTGGGCAGTATGTGGAGAGGATGGGCTAGCACTGAGTGAGGCCTAGTGTATCCTGCTAGGGAGTTTGGAATTTTTCTGGCTTAAGGAAAAATTTGGCTTAGAGTGCCCTAAGGGAGGCAGGTATTATCTCTCTGGCTATAGTGGGAGGGACTGAATCTGGAAAGAATGATTGAACATCTGACAGAACATTGGCAGGGGATACAGGGAAGTAGCTAGATCCATCCCTCAGAGCTCTGGGGTGGTGTGTGTGTGTGTGTGTGTGTGTGTGTGTGTGTGTGTGCGCATAGGTATGGACAAGCCCAGAATGGCTTAGGCCTTGCCGACTTGGGAGTTGAGAAGACAGCATTCCAGCTGGACAGGGATCAGATGGAGCTGGAGTTGCTGTGTTAAGCCTGGAGACTGTGTCACTGTTTGCTGTTTCTACCTACCAGCTGAGGTTTAGAGGCTAGAAGAGCCAGGTTTCTAGATAGAGCGTTTGCATGTGCCTGGACTGGAGTTAACGGAGTTGGACTGTGAAGGATTCTGAGCCAGGCTGCATGGAGGAGTCCGTGGAGAGGGGCTCCAGGACTTAGGACCATTGAGGCAGATAGCATTTTCTGAAGACTGCAAAGTGAGGAGCCAGTGTCACGCCAGGCTCTCCGCTTTGGAAGACCAGGAGAGCATTCTCAGTGTAGTCTTGCCTGCGGCAGGCAGAGCAGCTTGGATGAGGAGCATGTGGAAGGCCCCTGTGTTCCTTCCACATCAGCTCTTCCCACATACAGGAAACTGCCATGGAGCTCCGACGGGCAGAGTGCAGGCCTGTGTCCTGGCAGAAGTGGGTGGCATCGTTGCCACTTAGCCGAAATGGGCCCTTGCAGATGTCATGCCTGTCTTAGCTTTGGATGTGTCTAGACATCTTGGTATTCACGGGCATTTTCTTTAAACACCTGAGCTGGTCCTGCTGGCATTTGTTTGGGCTAAAAGGCCTCTGTCCTTTTCTCTTGCTCTGGACCTCTGGGTTCAGATGACTGCTTTCACTTGCACTGAGAGCTGAGCAATTTTTTAAAAACAATTTTTTTCAAAGAAATTTTTTGTGTGTATGTGTGTGTCTGCATGTAGGTATGTGCTCATGAGTGCAGTGCCCCTGAAGGCCAGAAGAGGGTGTTGGATCCCTTGGAGTTGGAGTTACAGGTGGTTGTAAGCAACCTGATGTGAGTGCTGAGAACTGAGCTCAGGTCCTCTGGAAGAGCAGCAAGCTCTCTCAACTACTGGGCTATATGTCCGGCACTGTTGTTTTGGGAGGAGGTCTCTCCATAACCCATTCCAGCTTTGAACTTTCTGTGTAGCTGAGGATAGCCTTGAACTTGTGGTTCTCCTAATTCTACCTTCTTAGTGATGAAATTACAGTCACGAGCTACCACTCGTAGCTTAAACTGAACAATATCGTCAGTTGCTTCTGGTGGCCCACCACTCTCAGTGTGACTTTGGCTAGTCTATTTTCCTCTTTAAGGATTTGCCCTTTGTAAAATGCATGCAGCAGTAGTATCTGCCTCCTTGAGGGATGTTCATGTCTGAATAAGTTAACCCATGTAAGTCGATAAGTGTCTGATGTAAAATAATACCTGGACATTCACAGTTACTATGTAACCCAGTAAAAGAAGTAATAAAACATGCCTAGCTTTCCTAAGGATGTGTCCAAGAATCCATACTTAGAAGGCGTGGTTTTCTCAGGAAGCATCTGCCAGATTCATGCATTTGCAGCATAGGTATTACAGGGATGTAAAGATGGGCCAGTGAGTGTGGCCAGGATGTGGCAATGAATGGGCTGGGAGCCTGCCCTGTATGGGTCAGGAGCTCGCTCTCTCATCCCCTTAGCTCACAAGAGACTGCCAGATTTGTTTATCCCTGTGTGACCTGTTTGGGTTTTCTTTCCTTGGGTCTCTACTGTAGGATTTTGGAAGAAGTTGACTGGCTGGAAGAAAGCTACAAAACATGAAAGTCACTTTGAGGTGACCAGCAAGCACAGCGGTCCCTTGTACCTCCCACACTGGATCGAAGCTTGAGAACTGTAACCTCAGGTAATAGTCCCTGGCAGCTGATGGTCATTGGTGGCCTTCAGCAGTTGGGTTGTTAAAAAGCGAGTCAGATCCCAGTGGCTCCCCAAGTCTGACATGTGCAAGGGGCCAAGGATCTGTAAACCACCAAGACCTGGAGGGTAGAGTGTGTATTCAGCCCTTTTCCTGCTTCTCTGAAGGTCGGTGTGAATGTCAGCAGTTATGGTGGCCACGCACCATGAATTTTATAAGATGCTCCCCAAAGGACAAGCCAGAATAGCTGAGACAGTTCTGGAAACTGAGCCTAATAAAGGGAAAATAATTTGTTCTGCTGTGTATTAGATGTGTGCGGAAACCACACTTGTAAGAACAGTGTGATGGTAGAATGAAAAGAACCGGATTAGGGGACAGAGTGGAAGAGTGGCCCCAGCCTGTCAGCAGAGGAACCATGTTAGGTGCTTGGTAACAGGAAGCATGGTCTCTAAGAAGTAGTTCTGGGACAACAGTGCATCCACCCTAGGGAAGAGAGAAATGTCTAACCTTGAGTGGTATATCAGAACAGTTGCCAGAAGGATTAAATAGGTAAGTAAAAAAGGGAAATTAAGAGCTAGAGAGAAGGCCCAGTCAGTAAAGTGCTTGTCAGGCAAGCGTGAGGACCTGAGTTTGACTGGGTAGGGGGCTGGAGAGATGGCTCAGCAGTTAAGAGCGCATACTGCTCCTGTAGGAGACCTGAGTTTGATTCCCAAAACCCACACTGGGTGGCTCACAACCTCCTCTAACTTTAGCTTCAGGGGATTCAGTGCATCTGGCCTCTGTGGGCACCAGCACTCATATACACAGACATACACATACTTATAATTAAAAACATTGAGGGCAGGGTATAGAGAGATGACTCAGTGGTTAGAGCACTGGCTGCTCTTCCAAAGGACCTGGGTTCAGTCCCCATCACCTGCATGGCAGCTCACAATATTCTGTAACTCCAGTTCCACGGGATCCAATGTCCTCTTAGGACTGCCAAGAGCACCAGGCACACACAGTGCCTATACATACATACAGGCAAAGGCATCCATATACATAAAAATAAATAAATCTTCAAAAAATACAAAATTTAAAGCTGAGTATAGAGGCGTCACCTGTAATCCAATGCTGGGGAAGTGGACACAGGTAGATCCCTGGGGCTTGCCAGCAACCAGTCTATCCCAGTCTGTGAGCTCCGAGTTCAGTAAGAGACCCCATCTCAAGAAATGAGGTACATGATTGGAGAAGGCACCCAAAGTCAACCTCAGTCTCTACACATGTGCATGCATGTGCATGCATGTGCATACACATCTTTACACAGGTGCACACATAAACATGCACACACACACACACACATACACAGACTGAAAGTACAAGCTAGCATGGTGGTTTATGCCTGTAATCCTACCACTGGGAAGCTGAAGTAGGTGGGTCACTGTTTGAGGCCAGCTTGGGCTACATAATGAGTTCTAGGTCAGCCTGGGCTACACAGTAAGATCCTGTCTCCCAAAAAAAAAAAAAAAAAGTGAATAAAATAAATTAAAAGTTACAAAGTATTGGTATAAAGAGGAATCTTTGTGTTATATTATTTTGAAAATGATTTTTGAAAATGATTTTTGTAATGTTTTAAGACTACATAGAAAATTCAAAAGTCAAAAGGAAATGAAAGAAAAAAGCTTACAACATCTGTGATGAACACAGAACTGCTTTGTCATATGCAGATTATTTCACTCATTTCCAATGTCCTGTGGAACATTTCTGTGTGCCAGAAAGAGTTCTGCAAGCTGTGGGCAGTCAGTAGAGCAGAGCCCTTGCTCTCCATAGCTGACCACCTTGTGGAGAGGGCAGAAGGAGATTATTATAGGGGAAAGGTGGATTTGGAAAATATAAATAGGGGTAGTGAATAGGAGGGTTGGCAGAGTTCATACTGTATGGTCCTTCAAAGAAGTGTCACTAAGACTATGAAAGCAGTGCTAAGAGGAAAATTCAAAGCTCTAAATGCACACATAAAAAAGATGGAGAAATCTCATACCAATGACTTAACAGCACAACTGAAAGCTCTAGAACAAAAAGAAACAAACTCATCCTGGAGCATTAGATGCCAGGAAATAATCAAATTGAGGGCTGAAATCAATGAACTAGAAACCAAGAGAACAATACAAAAAAATCAATGAAACAAAGAATTGGTTCTTTGAAAAAATCAACAAGATAGACAAACCCCAAGCCAAATTAACCAAAAGGCAAAGAGAGAGCACCCAAATTAACAAAATCAGAAATGAAAAGGGAGACATAACAACAGACAACGAGGAAATCTAGAGAATCATCAGGTCATACTTCTAAAACCTATACTCCACAAAAATTGAAAAATCTGGAAGAAATGGACAATTTTCTGGATAGATACCATATACCAAAGTTAAATCAAGACCAGATAAACTATTTAAGTAGACCAATAACCCCTAAAGAAATAGAAACAGTCATCAAAAGTCTCCCAACCAAAAAAAGCCCAGGACCAGATGGTTTCAGTGCAGAATTCTACCAGATTTTCAAAGAACTAATTCCAATACTCTTCAAATTGTTCCACACAATAGAAACAGAAGGAACATTACTAAACTTTTTATGAGGCTACAATTATCCTGATACTCAAACCACACAAAGATGCAACAAAGAAAGAGAATTACAGACCAATCTCCCTCATGAACATTGATACAAAAATACTCAGCAAAATATTGGCAAACTGAATCCAAGAACACATCAAAAAAATTATCCACCATGACCAAGTAGGTTTCATCCCAGGGATGCAAGGATGGTTCAACATACGAAAATCTGTCAATGTAACACACCATATAAACAAACTGAAAGAAAAAAAACCACATGATCATCTCATTAGATGCTGAAAAAGCCTTTGACAAAATCCAACACCCCTTCATGATAAAGGTCTTAGAGAGATCAGGAATACAAGGAACATTCTTAAACACAATAAAGGCAATTTACAGCAAGCCAACAGCCACCATCAAATTAAATGGAGAGAAACTCAAAGCGATTCCACTAAAATCAGGAACAAGACAAGGCTGTCCACTCTCTCCATATTTATTCAATATAATACTTGAAGTTCTAGCTAGAGCAATAAGACAACAAAAGGAGATCAAAGGGATACAAATTGGAAAGGAAGAAGTCAAACTTTCACTGTTTGCAGATGATATGATAGTATACATAAGTGACCCCCAAAAGTCTACCAGGGAACTCCTACAGCTGATAAACTCCTTCAGTAAAGTGGCAGGATACAAGATCAACTCAAAAAAAAAAAATAATCAGTAGCCCTCCTATACACAAATGATAAAAGGGCTGAGAAAGAAGTCAGAGAAACATCACCCTTTACAATAGCCACAAATAATATAAAATACCTTGGGATAGCACTTACTAAACAAGTGAAGGACGTTTTTGATAAGAACTTTAAATCTCTAAAGAAAGAAACTGAAGAAGATATGAGAAAATGGAAGGATCTCCCATGCTCATGGATAGATAGGATTAACATAGTAAAATGGCAATCTTATCCAAAAGCAATCTACAGATTCAATGCAATCCCCATCAAAATCCCAACACAATTCTTCACAGACTTGGAAAGAAAAATACTCAACTTCATGTGGAAAAACAAAAGATCCAGGATAGCTAAAAGAATCTTGTATAATAAAGCAATCTCTGGAGGCATCACCATCCCTGACATCAAGCTCTACTGTAGAGCTATAGTAATAAAAACAGCTTGGTACTGGTATAAAAACCAACATACAGACCAATGGAATCGAATTGAAGACCCTGACATTAATCCACGCACATATGAACACCTAATTTTTGACAAAGAAGCCAAAACTATACAATGGAAAAAAGAAAATATCTTCAACAAATGGTGCTGGCGTAACTGGATGTCAATATGTAAAAGATTACAAATAGATCCATATCTGTCACCATGCACAAAACTCAAGTCCAAGTGGATCAAAGACCTCAACATAAATCCACTTACACTAAACTTAATAGAAGAGAAAATAGGAAGTACTCTTGAACGCATTGGCACAGAAGATCATGTAACAGGAATCTTAAAAGTTCTTATTAATAAAAACAAATCCGGGCTAGGTATTGGGGTGAAATGCTGGATGGTCAGAGAGACAGAACAAGCCACAGATAAACTCACCTGACCAACTTCTCAGCTGATCTTGTTTCCTCAGACTGGAAGCCTCTGTGTCCTCATATCCGAATGGTTCTCAGATGAACTGTGCTGCTCAAAACCTAAAAGCTTAACCAGCCAAATGCTTCTAGTTTCTGGTCCTCACGCCTTATATACCTTTCTGCTTTCTACCACCATGCCCTGGGATTAAAGGCTCGCTTTCTGGGATTAAAGCGTGTGTCACCATGCCTGGCCATTTCCAGTGTGGCCTTGAACTCACAGAGATCCAGAGGGATTTCTACCTCTGGAGTGGTAGGATTAAAGATGTGAGTGCCACCATTTTCTAGCCTTTGTATCTAGTGGCTGTTCTGTCTCTGACCCCAGAAAAGTTTATTAGGGTGCACAATATTTTGGGAACACAATAGCACCACAAGATCACTTCCTAAATATAGCACCAGCAGCACAGACACTGAGCACAACAATTAATAAATGGGACCTCTTGAAACTGAGAAGCTTTTGTAGGGCAAAAGACACGGTCAATAAGACAAAAAGACAGCCTACAGAATAGGAAAAGACCTTCACCAACCCCACATCTGACAGAGGACTGATCTCCAAAGTATATAAAGAACTCAAGAAACTAGATGTCAAAATACTGAACAATCCAATTGAAAAATGGGCTAAAGAGCTAAACAGAGAATTCTCAAAAGAAGAATCACAAATGTCTGAAAGATATTTAAAGAAATGCTCAACATCCTTGGTCATGAGAGAAATGCAAATCAAAATGACTCTGAGATACCACCTTACACCTGTCAGAATGGCTATGATCAAAAACACTAATGACAGTCTATGTTGGAGAGGATGCAGAGCAAAGGGAACACTCCTTCACTGTTGGTGGGAATGCAAACTTGTACAACCACTGTGGAAATCAGCATGGCGGTTTCTCCGAAAATTGGGAATCGATTTACCTCAAGACTCAGCCATATCACTCTTGGGCATATACCCAAGGAATACTCTCAGTCATACCACAAAGATACATGCTCAATTATGTTCATAGCAGCACTATTTGTAATAGTCAGAACCTGGAAACAACCTAGATGCCCGTCAACTGAAGAATGAATTAAGAAAATGTGGTACATATACACAATGGAGTACTACTCAGCAGAGAAAAACAATGACAGCATGAAATTTGAAGGCCAATGGATGGAACTAGAAAATATCATCCTGAGTGAGGTAACCCAAACCCAGAAGGACAAACATGGTATGTACTCACTCATAAGTGGATTCTAGATATAAAGCAAAGAACAATCAGACTGTAACCCACAGAACCAGGGAGGCTATATAGTGGGGGACCCTAGGATGACTGTGGCTTATAGTAAGTTTTGGTTTTACTCAGTTACTGGGCAAGCCTCAATGAAACATTTCACTATTAGGATAGGAATAGTGTATACTGTATCAAGCTGATAATAGAAAAATAAACAAATGAATGAATGAATGAATGAATAAATAAATAAATAAATAAATAAATAAATAAATAAATAAAAACAAAAACAAAAAACAAGTGTCACTAAGAAAGTGACATTTAGCAGTGACCTGTTCTGTATTTTTAATTCTGTGCCAATAAGAAGACAAATGGAGGGATCAGGTGGCTTCTTGACTTGAAGCCTAGAAGGATGGAGACCACTTGATTATTTAAGGAGGCCTGAAAGGCTTGCTTGGGGGACATAAGCGGGTCAATATAGAATCTCTGTCACATACTCAGGTGGAGATGTTAGAGAGATGGGTGGTTAGACAAGTCTAGAACTCGGGACAGCAAGGCTGGAGATAGAAGCTTGGGGTTGTCACAGTGTGGGTGGCATTTGAAACAAAGTAGAACTCCTAGGGACTGAGTATGGACAGAGACAGTGGCCAGGGAGAGATCAGCTCTGCCCATGCCACTGGTGGAGGGAGTGAGAGCTGGCCATTGGATCTAGAAAAGAGTGGCCCCTGCTGAACTAGATAGGGCAGCCGAAGTCTTGTAAAGACATCATGAGGGGACAAAGCCTGACCTGGGGGCCAGAGAGATGGCTCAGAAGTTAAGAGTACTGGCTGTTCTTCCAGAAGACTGGAGTTCAATTCCCAGCACCCACCCAGTGTTTCACAACCCTCTGTGACTCCAGATCCAGGGAATCTGGTGCTCCTTTTTGACACCCATGGGCACTAGGTGTGGTGGTATTGTGTTCCCCAAAATATGTGCACTCTAATAAACTTATCTGGTGTCAGAAAACAGAACAGCCACAATATTAAACATAGAGGTTAGGCAGTGATAGCACACGCCTTTAATCCTAGCATTCCAGAGGCAGAGATCCGCCTGGATCTCTGTGAGTTCAAGGCCACACTGGAAACAGCCAAGCATGGTGACTCACCTTTAATCCCAGGAAGTAATGGCAGGAGGCAGAAAGATATTTAAGGCGTGAGGACGAGGAACTATAGCCTGGTTAAGCTTTTAGGCTTTTGAGCAGCAGTTCAGTGGAGATTCATTTTGGATGAGGACTCAGAGGCTTCCAGTTTGAGGAAACAGGATCAACTGAGGAACTGGCAAGGTGAGGTAGCTGTGGCTTGTTCTGCTTCTCTGATCTTTCAGCATTCACCCCAATATCTGGCTTCAGGTTTGTTTTCATTAATAAGACCTCCTAACAATTTGTGCTACAACTAGGCACACAAGTGGGTGTATAGGCATCATACAAGCAAAACACCCACCTACATAAAATAAAGCAAAATTAAATTTAAAAAAAAATCCTGACCCGAGTTAGATTATGCTGGAGACATAGAAAATGGGACTATAGGAAGACAGTGTCCCAAACAGTTTATTTAGGCCTAGGGTGTTATGATTTATTACGTGTGGGGTGGTGGGGTGGGGAGAACATGCTGGCATGCTGAGCAGTTGCAGTGGTGAGCTGGCAGGCCATCCACTTCATGCGGGCATGGTGGTGGCCAGTAATACACAATCCAGACACTGCATCCACATGGAGAGTTTATTATAACAGAGAGATAAAGAGGCAGAGAGACAGAAACAGGGAAACAGAGAGAGGAATGGGGTGGGGGGAGGTGTGCACACCTCATGGGAGGAAAAACAGGAGAGATTTCTCCTTAAGAAGAGGCTTCTACATCGGGATGCAGGGTGGCCCCAAGGGGCAGGATCAGAATATTAACATGGGGGATGGCACAGAACCAAGGTAGAGCACTTGCCCAGTAAGCAAAACCCTGGGTTCTATATTCTGAACAACAGGGAAAAATAATGTGTTGGCTGTTTCCCCTCCAAGATGCAGTATGACTGATGTTCATCCAGATGAGAACGATCCAATTGTGTGGGGAGCATGGATGATATAGAATTGGGCAAGGGGTAGGGGTCCTGGAATGATGGCCTTGGGCAGAGGAGAGCAGTAGGGCTCAGGAAGGCCTGAGGGAAGGGGGAGCCTCAACAGCAACACCCACTTAGATGTGGGTGTGTTTGCTGGCCACCATTTGACTTAACCCAAGCTAGCAGGGCTGGGGGTGTGGCTCAGGGAGAGAGCATTGGCAGCATGCATGAGGCCTTGGCTTCAGATTCCAGTACTGCGGTGGGGGTGGTGTGGGAAGGAGAGAGAGAAAAAGGAGAAAAATTACCACCTAAAGTGAGAATGAGGGGGATGTTGGAAGTTGGACAGGAGAGACAACAGGAAGTCCCTGAGCGCAGAAGGGACACCAGTGGCCAGGGGTAGGAGGGAAGGCTGGCAGCCCCGTGCGCGAATGGGCCTCCGAAGTGTACTTTTCTGAAGCACACAGGTAAACACCGGGCAGAAGACATGTGGTATAGAAATGGGGCCTGAGTACAGACACCAGGGGAGACAAATGCCTACAAAGGGAGAGGCAACATCAGTAATAAGTAAAACTTTAGAAATTGGCAAGGCCTCTTTGGGGGATAGAAATATCCAGAGTTGCCCACTGGCTACCCTGCTTTTAGAAATTAATTCTGAGAGGTAACACATGGAGACACGTACATAAAGGTGTAGATTCCAGAAGTGTAGAAGTTGGCACTGGCCTGACCGGGAGGGGTTGGTTACTAGCCGCAGGGCATAATAGTGATTTTGGGAGCAGCGCTCACCTTACCCTCTTGTTTTGCAGATGTGGGAACTCGGGCCCAGAGGGTAGGAGTGACAGCCCTCGTCCAATCCTGTGGAGCCTGGAGCCCTTGGCAGCCCGCTGGGCAACCCCTCTGCAGCAGGGTTCGGAGTTAGAGTCCCTTACAAGGTACTTAGGACTTTTTAGAGTCAGCTTACTCTGTGCTTGTAAAATATGAACTCGGAAAATGGCTTGTACTGTCATTTGCAATGTCTTTTTTTAATTATGCGAGCAGATGCTGGGATCAAAGGGGTGGGGCAGGATGGGGTAGGGCAGGGTGGGGAGTGAGAGATGGCAGACCTTGCCTGGTAAGGAAGAGAGAGGAACTATATTACCTTAACTCTGCAGTAGGACTTAGGCTTTCTTTTGGAGAGGAATGGCAGTCGAGACTGGGCCCTACTAACGTTGCGCAGGCTAGTCTTGAACTCATGATCCTCCTGCTTCCACCTCCTAAGAACTATGAGTGTGCCACCATGCCCAGCTATCTATATACCTCTTATGTTTTGTGTTTTTCCACAATTTTTTTTACAACAACAATAACAAAAGTACAAAAACCAGCTTGTGTTTCATGTTTATTTCACTGGTTATATATTAATTAGAAGGAAATGAAGTTGCCTGTGTCTGAGTATATGTGGGATATTGGGTCGTTTCTCCATGTCCCAGTCTGGTTTAGTCTTCCCTTAGTGTAGGTCCTAGGAGAAGCCACCGAACCTCTCTGGGCACAGAGACACTTGCACAAAGATGTAGTGTCTTCACAAATTACAACTCTGAAAATAAGCATAAGGCTTTCCCCACTGCCCTGTGTGCTTCTTCTGGGCTGCGGGGTGAGTGATGCTCTTGCAGTAAACCAGACCCATGTCCTCAGGATCATCCAGGCCCTGCACCACCACAGAGAACATACTGACATAACTTTCCTGTGGTTGGCGATGGCTCATGCTGCCCTGCCAGGGGACCAAGTTCAGTTCCCAGCACTGCCATCAGGCAGCTCACAACTGCTCATGACTCCAGCTCTAGGGGGATTAGATGCCTCATGCTTCCACAGGTACTGCATTCATGTTCACACACCCCCACATATACATAAGTGAGAAGAAAACAGATCTTTAAAAGTGAAGTGTTTACAAAGAAGTGTCCTCTTGTAATCGTTTTAGTACTTTCCTTCCAATGGCGGACCAGAGAATGGACATCTCCTCCACAATCAGTGACTTCATGTCCCCAGGCCCCACCGACCTGCTCTCCAGTTCCCTGGGCACCAGTGGCGTGGACTGCAACCGCAAGAGGAAAGGCAGTGCCACCGACTACCAGTAAGGGACAGTCAGCTCCCGTCAGGGCATGGGCACAGAGCCCCTGCCCACAGCTGCCGTTGTTCCCAGAGGAAGGTGTGGGAGGCTCCGGGCCCCTCCAAGTGCTACGCATTTGATTTTGGCTTCATCTGCTCCTAAATGTCAAGCCAGGAAGGCCAGCAGCCCTGCTTATGTGTCTGTGTCCCCTGCTGTCCTCAGATTATTCCATGTCATGGGGGAAGAACAGCCTTATAGCCAAGTCCTGCCCTCCCACCCCCCCCACCCCTTTCCCTTCTTCCTTTGCTCCTTTGAGTAGGAGAACTCAGTCTGGGGAAGTGATGTTGGGGAGAGCTCACATGCAGTCTCTTTGAAGACAGAAAGGGTCAGCTGCTTAACTGCAGTGTATGGAATGGAGGAGTAGCAGCATGTCAACAGCCTAGGGACATTGGCACTATATTAATTAGCATGTACCTGCACTGTTCAGGAGTATTTGTTTCTCTTTAGACTTGACTTTTCTAATGAGGAAGTGAGCATTTTCCTCCTCACCACCCGCTCTCCTGTCCCTGTAGCCTGCTATGGAGGGATGCAGGGTAGACTATTCAGAGGCATGGTTCATTTCACTGAGGCAGCTATGTGGAGTCCATTGAAGGGATTTTCTTTTGTTGAAATGAGTGAAAAATCTCTGAGGAGGTAGCTCCCCCAGCAGACGTCCTTTCTGCTGAAGTCCACAGGTCCAATTTGGGGAACACAGAGGCTGGAGCTCAGATGTCCCCTAGGAGATGCTATGATTAATGTGTAAGTGATCCCAGATCACTGAGAGAGCTCCCGCCCAGGGGATGGAAAGTGGGTGACAACTGGGAGCTCCTGCCATAGCGCTCACTCCCCAGCACAGACCAGGGCGTTTTTGTGAAGCTTTGTCTTGGGCAAATGCTGATGAAGTGACTAACATGTTCTAAGATTTCTGTTGGACCTGTGATCTCCAGCCTCATCATCACCCAGTAACCTTCAAGCTTCCTCTGTGGACCCCAATTTTGCAAAATTTTGCAAATTACCTTCTACAATTCATAGTTCTGCCCCCTGTAGTTTTCCTATATTAAGGCCATGGGCTTCTCACCTGGGGATGAGCTTGGTCACAGTAGTAGACACAATTCCATTGCAAAGGGGCACGTTTGTCTTGTAACTCATGTGACTTCCTCTGAGCCCCAGGAACCTGCAACCACATTGCAACCTGTGGTGGCAATGCCTTGAGATGCTGCCTGGGGCTCTGCTCTTCCCTTCCCTGTTGCTCAGTGCTTTCCTTAGCTGCTCCTCACTTCATTCCCCATCCAACAAATAGACAAATGCACTAGTGTCTTTGGTGTTTGGTATGTTTAGAAATGGAGTAAACTTCATTTATTATCTATTCAGAACAACTAAGGAATGAGGTGGCACAGATGTCTGGCTACTCTGGTTAACTAAGAGTCTCCTCCGTAAACACTGTAGATTCCCAGTTTTCTAATAATCATACTGTGAACTAGTTTATTGAACAGACATACTCTATGGAGATTTAATAACTTTTGTTTGGTAATGCAGAATGCCTGTCTAGCCTTTATAATAGGGCCCACTTAATTGTGCTTGCTTGTGTTACTATTATACATCTGTTTCTGTATCATGGTTATTTGAGCTTTCTGGGTAAATGAGAGGCTTCTATATGATAAGATGCTATGCTGCACATCTGTATTGACATGTGATCGTCTGCTCTTGTTTTTGCAGAGAAAGTATGGACACAGACAAAGATGATCCTCATGGAAGGTACCATAACTTAATAACTTGCACTTCATTCTCTTTGCAAGTGAATGTGGGCTCAGGACTGTCTCTCTAATCCCAGTGTCTAGCATGGCTAATAACCAAGAACCCCTGTGTGTCTGTAGAGAGGTGTCAGGGGTTAGGCAGGGAGAAAACAGAAGTGTGTAACTCTACCAGTCATCCCCAGGGGACTAAATTTTAATCTTTTGCATTCCCCTCCAGGTTAGAATACGCAGAACACCAAGGAAGGATCAAGAATGCAAGGTAAGTTCAACCTCTGATTTTGACTACAAAACATTCTACTTTCAGTTGCTTAGAGAGCAGCCGAGGAGGCTCAATGTGTTTATTCCTGGTTGCTGGAGTCGTCTGGGCACTGTCACCTCAGGAAATGAGGTGGCAGCAGGTTTCAGCTGGTTGAAGCTTCTGCCCTTTGCTCCCCCTGTATTGAGCTGGCCTTCACTTGGTGCTGTCTGTGCACATTTAACCTGGAGGAAACTTTGGAGGTAGCAGAAGGTCACCCCAGGCCAGAGTTCTCTCCAGTCTTCCTTACTCATTGGCCCTTCAGAAGACATAGGCTGAGATGCCATTCCTAGGCTGGAACTCATCTCTAACAGGGACCTTTATTGTGTTGCAAGTATTGTCTGAAGGCCAGCTCTTAGGCACCTCTGCTCCTCAGAGATCTCCTGACTTGGTCCTCCTCATCCCAGTCACCCTTGCTGGTGCCCTTCTTTTGGGTCTTCATGTCTCCCTGCCATCACTAACTAGGGCTAGTTGAGGTTGTGTTGTGGCACACAGAACCAGTAAGCTGCACACTGGCTAACCTGACATTCCTAGCCTCTCCCTTGCAGACCAGCCTATGGCCTCTGCAGGTGGCTCCATGTTTCAGTATTGCTTCTCCATTGTTGATGTTCCTCTATGGGAGGATGGTCAGAAAACATCAGCTGCACATCTTGTAGGGAAGTGTCCTCCTACCTAAACAAGCAGCCAGTTCAGGGGTAGAAGAGTACGATGTGACATCCCTCAAAGAGAGCCCGGGACAGACTGAGAATCTGTTACATCTAGGTGGGCCCTGGTTGATCCAAGAACATGTTAGTACTAGTTACCTCCATCAGATAGACCTGATGGCCTTAGCAGTGGACTGCTCACAGGCTGCACAGGCACATGCTGCGGGGCCTGGGTATTCTGTAGCTCTTTTGGATGCTTGGGTATGTGGAACCTCTACCTCCTTCCTTCTTCTTCCTATCCACATCCCAAAACCCTGGTCTTATAGAATCTGAAGAAAAGAACAACAAGGAAAAATAGACAATTCAGTTTGTTGTGAAAGGACAATTGTCATAGGTTTGTTTGCTTGTTTGTTTGTTTTTTTCCATAGAAGATGGGGTAAGCATCAAAAACAAATAAATGAAAAAACAAATCAGTTACGTAATTCTGACTTGTCAGTGAGACCATTTGGGGGTGATTTTTAGTATAAAAGTCTAGTTTGAAACATTCTACAGAGTCTAAATTTCCCATGTCAGAGAATTTTGGAAGCAGTCACAGCTCACATACTTTTGTCAGTGTTACCTTGCTGCTGGCTTACATTGCAGATGAAATCATTCTCCTTCCCATGTTCAGGGAGGCCCACAGTCAGATTGAAAAGAGGCGTCGGGACAAAATGAACAGTTTCATTGATGAATTGGCTTCTTTGGTACCAACATGCAATGCGATGTCCAGGAAGTTAGATAAGCTCACCGTGCTAAGGATGGCTGTTCAACACATGAAGACGTTGAGAGGTGAGATCTCAGGCTTCATTACCTTTATACCCTTGACCACAAATGTGACCACCCTTGGCCTGCACTGTCCCTGACACAAATGGCAATTTCTTTCAGTATGTGACCCTAAGTGATACACCTGTACATCTCAGCAACAGATGAGGGCCAATCAAGTGATTAATGAGCTGATGCAGGTACTGGGGTGTAACTTGCAGTCATATAAACATAAGAGCTCAAATGCCTCTGTATGTATACTTGGCTTCCTGCCTACCGGAGAGGGCACCTCTCAAGTCCCCCTTTGCATGTGCTGGGATCCCTTACAGTGATCAAAATCAGAAGTGTAGGAGCACACAGGGAGGCAGGAAAGAACCTTGGACTTCTAAGAGAGAAACGTACCCTGGTTCCCCTGATGAGTGAGTCATAGGTAGAAAGTCTTATTATCAGAAATGAACATTGATGATATTTTCATCTTCTTGGAATTTTCCCGAACTAGATTGACTCTTTGTGAGGGAGGCAGTATTTTCCTTCTTTGCCAAGTGTGGGGAGGGTGAGAAAACAGAGGCAGGAAAGTGGAACTAACTTACCAAAACTGCAGGAGGAATCGGAAGTATATCATCCATTTTGGTGAATGTTGTTCTTGGAATTTTCCAGATAGTCTTGGGCTTGAAGGCAAACTTGGAAAGGGTGTTTGGCCCCATGTGACCTACATGGTGAGAGAGGCATGCCTTTGTATCCATATAAGGTCACCAGAAGTTGCTTTTATTCTGACTTTTGATCATTATTAAAAATATAGAAATGTTTATTGTTAGCAAATTGGATGGAAAATTTCAAGGGATGTGGATTAAGACATGTGCCTTGTTAGTTGATGTGAAGGGCACAGATGTCCCCTTTGCCTCCTTCCTCATGGTACCTTGAATCAGTACAGATGGGATTCATCCTAGCTCTTCACTGGGCCACTCACTGCTCTGCATGTTCCTGTCATTTGCAGCTGGCACTTGGCTTTGCTAAGCTATTGCTCTGGAGAATAGTAGATCAAGAGCCTTTTAAACAGAAGTCTGGTCCCCTCAGTCTGGGGATTGAACTGTGTGGGTGAGAGTGACATGGTCCCAAGTTGCCAAGCTTATTAACTTGCCCAAGTGAACCCAGGGCCTGACAGCTTGGATGATTTCCCCAGAACCTGTGAAGTGGTGACTTGACAGAATTACTGGACAGCCCAGGACCTCAGACCTTTGGACCTCGGAACCTGCCCAGGAGACTCTTAGAGCTGTGGTCTTTGTGGGTTTTGTGTATGTTTGTTTTTTGTTTTTTGAGACAGGGTCTCACTATGTAGCTCTGGCTAGCGTGGAACTCACTATGTAGACCAGGCTGACCTCAGTCTCAGAGATCTCCCTACTTCTGTCTTCTGAGTGCTGGGGTTGAAGGTGTGAGCTCCCATGTCTGTTTCCCCCCTTAATTTGGAAAGTGTGCTTACTGAGTCTCCTGTGAGCAGTAGTGTTCTCTTTTCAATGAGATTTTCTTGGGATGATAGGATTCTGTCCCAAGCCAGATCCACCAGGTTTTGGTAAAAGAAAAGAGATGGAACTCCTAGGGGTGGGTTCAGCCCAGGTTGCAGGCAGGGGAGTGTGATGCTGTCCAAATAGAAAAATTTGCCCACTCTTTCTTTTTCTCCCTAAGGTGCCACCAACCCATACACAGAAGCAAACTACAAGCCTACATTTCTATCCGATGACGAACTGAAACACCTAATTCTCAGGGTATGTGGCAGTTGTGGGAACCCTTTTCACGGCATTGGTTTCTTAATAAGTTTCAGAGTAAGTACAGCATGAGGGCGTCTGACATCTCAACACTGAATTCTCCGGGGCCGGCTTCCTCTCTCGCTTCCCCCATTTTATCTTGGTTTCTGGACACATTTCACATTCCTTCTACGAAACCAGTCACTCACCTCCCTCTCATATCACTTAGGCACAGAAGGGAAAGTCTACAGTAGTGTGATTTTAAGCCAGAGAAGGATTTTGTTAAAGATGGGAATGAGGGGCTGGAGCAATGGCTTACTGCTTTTGAGCATTTGTTGCTCTTGCGGAGGACCCAGGTTTGATTCCCAGCACTCACATGGTAGCTCATAACCATCTGTAACTCCAGGGGATCCAATGACCCAGACACCAGACACACATGTGGTACACATACATACATGCAGGTAAAACTCTCATACATATAAAATAAAATAAATCTAAAAAAGGAGGGGGTGAGTTAAGAGTCAAATTCCCTCATGGAACATTTAGAGAGGGTTGATTCTGGCAATGGGTGAGACCTTCTCTTCTAACCCAGCCACTGACACAAAAGCACCATCTGAATCTTTAGATCTGAACCCATTCAGACATCAAAATCGCCAAAGAGCAGGCATGAAAGGGGGTGTGCTTTCACCTGCTTGGCCTTCGTGCCTTCTCTGTCTTGCACATCTCTGCAGAGGGATGGCCAGGCTGGCACCATAGGAACTTAGAGCTTCTACAAAGGAGGCCTGCCTCAGGCTGCAGCTATGCTACTGGGCAGAGTGAGGTGAACTAAGAAATCCAAAGGTAAAGAACCTGCATTCAGCAGCACGTCCTCTGGCACAGTGTAAAAAGAACAGAACTTTGTAACTGAGAGGTAGAATACCTAACCCCTCTCCAACGTGAGGGCTGACTGTGCCTGCCAGCCCCCACAGGAATGTGGCCATGTCTTTCAGCAGAAGTTTGCAAAGCCCAGGGTGGCTCCCACCTTTTTTCTGCTCAGCTTGCTGCCAGGCACACTGTACTGGCCTGTTGGCTCAGGATGATGGGTAGATAGGATTCTGTTTCTTATGTGACTGGTTTGGAGTGGGCCATGTGGGGTTGCTGTGATGGCTGTGGACGTCTGCAGGAGCTAAACTCTCTCTGTTCACATAGCTGGCTAAGTGAATACACTGGCTGATTTACTCCATATAGCAGGGGCTACACCAGGTCTGAGTAGTCAGTAGTCTTCTGTGTTGACTTGCCTGCTTCTCCGGCATGTTGGTGGCTGTGAACTGATGTCCAGTCTCTTACCATTTCTGGGTGTCCACTTGGCTAAGAACTTGCATCAACAGAAGGCATATTCCACTCACATGATATTTATGTTATTTAATTTCTTAGTGGGCAGGATAATAGGATCTTTATTCCCCCATTCTTACTAGATCCTTTCTCCTCATTTGACTTTCATGCCATACACACACACACACACACACACACACACACACACACACACGTGTGTGTGTGCATTTTAAATCTGGATTCCACATATGAGAGAAAACATGATATTTGTCTTTCTGAGTCTGGCTTAACATGATCTCCAATCCTATCTATGGTCCTATTAATTTTAGTTTTCTTTACAGCTGAATAAATGATTTCATTACACACACACACACACACACACACACACACACACACACACACACACAGAGTTTTCCCCCTTTATCCATTCTATGAATTTTTTGATGAATGTCTGGACTGATTTAGATGATGTTGCGGTAGTTAGCGGCAGGTCCTCATTCCTCGTGACTGGTGCAAATGGTCTTTCCTATATGCCTTTACTAAGGATCTTATTCTAGTCCAGGCTGGCCTAGAACTCACTATGTAGCCCAAGCTGACCTCAAATTCTTGCAGTCCCCTTGTGTTGGTCTCCTGGGGGCTGAGACCTGAGCCACCATGCCTGCCTTTCAGAATCTCTTATGAACAGAATGTGAGGTCAGTCAACCTGACCAGCTTATAGTGTCCAGATACTGTACTTCCCTGCCTTGTGAACCTAGACTGACTCTACCCAGTACTTGCTCACCAGCAACCATCTCCTCTGAGAAGGAGCCAACCCTGGCTATCCTCATAGCTCTTGGTACTGGGTGTATCTTCACAAAGCTCTTCTCTCAGCTGTCCCCCAGGCCCAGCCTCTTTGCTTGGCTGTCTACTTTACAGAGCGCAGCACTGGTTGGAGCCCGCAGTACTGACTGAATCCATGCTGATTCTGCCACCTACCTACCCTCCATGGAAACACTTGGCTCAGGTCTTGGGTTCAAGCCTGACTCGGCCCAGTGTTCCCACCAGGCTGTCAGTCATTTTCTTCCCAGGCACCTTTCATGCCACATCCCCACCTTAGCAAACCCTGGAGACACTTCTGTGAAATATGACTGTAAGGCAAATGAGGAAGTTATTAATATCCTATTTTTTGACATAATGAGGCTTCTAGCAGATGGTGCCAGGAAAATTACTTCCCCCACACTGTCATCCTTCACCCTGGCCCAGCTTAGGGACCTGAGCTTTCTTCCCATGGCTGGTGGCTTGACAGGTTCTCATATAGAGTGATCCTGCCCCCCTCGTTCTTAGTTTTACATCCTAGGACAGTTGCCTGCTCTAGCCCTTTACATGTTAGGACAGTTGCCCACGCTGGCCTTGTACTTCCTGGCACTTGAATTCATGCCCTAGTTCTTTGAACTAAACTATATTCTATATTCTAAAAGGCCGCCTTCTTCTTTGTGAAAAGAACAGACTTACCTTTTTTTTTTTTTTTTTTTTTTAAGAATTTGTCAAAGACATGAATGTTACAGTAATTAGCAGCAGGTCCTAGTTCCTCTTGTGACCAGTGCAAGCAGTCTTTCCTATATGCCTTTACTAAGGATCTTATTCTAGCCCAGGCTGGCCTAGAACTGTCTATATAGCCCAGGCTGACCTCAAATTCTTACAATCCTCTTGCCTCGGTCTCCTGGGTGCTGGGATTCCAGACCTGAGCCACTATGCCTGGCTTTCAGAATCTCTTAGGACCCAGGGGAGCGGAGTCGTAAGAGCAAGTGCATGAGCACCCCCACCACACCACCAGAAGACTCCAACAAGTCTGAGTGGTCATCCACGGATAGTTGTCAGGAACATTCAGACACATGTTGCTAAAACAACCTAACCCCTTGCTATTGCTCTGGCACCAACTACTTCAGTCTTTCTACCAGATGTCTTGTTTCCATCCATTGGCACTTTAGATTTCATCTGAAGAAGGGGTAGGAAGAATTTCATGATGAAGGTTTTTTTTTTTTTTTTTTTTTTTGGGCGCAAATGGGACTCCAACCTAGGACCTCATGCCTGCCAGGCAAGCATCTCATCACCACTGTTGCTTGTTTTCTTACAACACAGATAGCTTAGCTTTAGATGGAGAGGTAAATGGTTAAGGGCAGTAGTTCCTGAACCTACATACATTTGAACTGTGTTTGTATGTTGGGCACATGCATGGGGAAGAGGGGTGTAGACAGACTTTTCTTTGGGCTGCTAGCTCCCCAATAATGACGCAGAGACTTATTATTAATTATGAAAGCTCAGCCAATAACTTAGACTTATTTCTAACTAGCTCTTATAACTTTAATTAACCCATTTTTATTCATCTATATGTTGCCATGTTACTCATGGCTTTTATCACTCCTTTTGCATGTCTGTTACCCTTGCATCTGGCTGGCAACTCCTCCTTCTTCTTCTTCCCAGAGTCTTGAAGTCCCACCTATACCTCTTCCTGCCTAGATATTGGCCATTCAGCTCTTTATTAAACCAGTAACAATGACACATCTTCACACAGTATAAAAGAATATTCCACAATAGGGTAGGGGCCTTTGTTTAAAGGAACACAAGTGACCTATCTTCCTGCCAGGCCATCAGCAAAACCCCAAACAACTCCACTGTAGATGTTGAAGCTTGAAGGTCTGGAACACTCTCTGTGAATGAGGGTGTTCAAATTCAGGACAGGTGGCAGCTGAGGCTCTCAAGATGAGATTCTAACCTTAAAGGGTCCTTGCAGTCTCAGGTTCTATGTTCTCCACAGTGGTTGTTCAGTTTCACTTTTATCTCTGTGATTAAAAATACCCTGCCAAAGCTTCTCCAGACTCCTGCAAATTTCTGCAACTTCCCCCACAGTAATGGGCTTTAACCTTGCACCATGAGCTTAACTAAACCCTTTTCTTCTAAAGTTGCTTTTGTCAAAGTATTTTATTCTGGTAGCATGTAAAGAAACTAAAATACTATCTATACCATAAAACTTTAGAAACACTGGGCAATGGTGGTGCATGCCTTTAATCCCAGCACTCGGGAGGCAGAGGCAGGTGGATCTCTGTGAGTTCGAGGCCAGCCTGGTCTACAAAGCAAGTTCCAGGAAAGGTGCAAAGCTACACAAAGAAACTCTGTCTCGGGAAACAAAACAAAACAAAAAAACCCAAAAAACCAAAACAAACAAACAAAAACTTTAGAAACAAGTGTCACTTAAATTCAGTTCAATGGCATAGTTCACTCACAATCTCTGTGTATCACTGCTATCTAGTGACGCAACTATTCCCTCCATTCACTTGGGACTCTTGGCATCTGCTTTAATATATCTAGTCCCAACATCATCCCATGTCATTGTTCATACAGGTTTCATTCTGTACCTTGGTTTTCATTTCCTTTCTACCTCTGTAATTTACTGCCGTATTCTTGTGACAGACCCAGTAACTGTCTGTAACAGGGTCCTGTGCTGTTTCCTTTGGGAGAGGGGGCAAGTACATGCAGAATCAACAACACAGACTCTGGGAGGATGTTGAAACAATAAGCTCAGTTTATTCAGGAAGAAGCAAGCCTTATATACCCTCCACCCCGGCCTAGGGGAAGGTCTGATGAATATGCATCTGCTGGTTTGACATGGTTGCCTCTCACTGGTCCAGGTCATCTCAGATCATGTCTCAGCTGCTGTTGCTAAGGCCCTTAGGCAGACCCAGGTTGGCTCTCAGGAAGTATCTTATTACTGGTTTGGGCCAGTGGGCCCTCAAGCCTGTTAGGAATGAGTCATCTCACATATCCACCCCTTTTTATTATTTTATAGGACATGCTCAGTGGGAGCTAGGGTGCATTGCCCTAACCTTGTTGACCCCACCTTAGGAGAGTTCAGCATGATGGACCGTGCCTGTTTTAGGTTGGCTTGCCAAACAAGCTCTTACCCATCATTGACTACCAGCCCTGGAAGAGCATCAATTCTAGAGAGCTGTCTGGGCAGAGGGCTTTAGGCAGTAGCCTTCTGTATCTCAGTGAGCCATGCATGTATTAGCTCTCTAGGAAGACTTTGTTCTGAGTGTGAGAGCCAATAAAATCTGTAGGGTCACCTTTGTGGCTGCCCTCTGTTGGTGAACCTGTTGTAAAAGACATTTGAACAGGAGAAGGATTAGTCAAAAATTCAGTCTCAAGGACATGGGTGGAACCCTAGTTATATTTATTATGCCAACTGAAGTCTTTCTGATGATGCATTAGCAACCTTGTAGGGGGTGAGGCAATTGCTTGATATCTAGGCTCACATGCCAGTTGTGGCATGACCTTTACTAGTGCCGCAGTAGCAGGGCAAATCATACATTACCCCTCTGAAGCTTCTTCTTTGTCCAAAGTCTCTTGGTCTGTTGCTGGATGCAGTCTCTGGAGGGTATCCATATTAGTGTGGCGGTATTCTGGGGAAAAATGTAAGCATACCCTTGCCCCTGGGTTAATAGGGGAATACGGGGTTGGCATTGAAGGGTGATGGGATCCCTCCAACACACCAAGGGCAATGGTGGGTAAGTAAGCCTGTTGTCCAATTTTGGCTTGTGTGACAGGGTTAACATATAGTCTTTGGCTCATGAGCATCTCAAGAGAAACAGCAATGTTGTACTGTATATTAAGATGAGCCTGAGCTTTGGCTTGGTCATCATAGGCAGCACACCAGTTAAGGAAGACTGCAGGCTCCAACAAAGCCTTCGTCAAATGGTACCAGTCATAATAAGTCTGTAAATGCATTGCCCATTGCCGTAGAACTTGCTCAAAATATGGTGAGTCAAGACCCAGTTCATTAGCAGCCTTACAGACCAAGGACAGGTCTGCGAAAGGGGTAGGTATCCATGGCTGGTTTGCCACATTGGGGCCCAAATTAACTGGAAACGTCATGGTGAGCATATGTGGCACCATAGGTAGAATAGGCTGGGAGGTAGCAGCTGGCTCAGTAGGCAAGCATCAGGCAAATCACTCCATGGATACTGCAGTGGGGGGGGTAGCCGCTTAAGGCATGGGGGGGCAGAGAAAAGGGCTGCTGGTGTAGGCTTGAGTGCTGCCACAATCATTTCTTCTCTTTTTCCATCCTTTTCATTTACTTTATGCCTATTCTCATTCATCTCCTTGTCATCAGAGGTGGGGGAAATCTCAGTCATGGATGGAACAAAGGTGATAGATATGTTGGTGTTACATTGTTCCTGGCAGTGCTTATTCTGGGCCTTAATGACCCCCTCAGTAGAGGAAGACTTTAGACCAGCAATTATAGCCAACAAAATGGGCATAAAAACAATTGGAGGGTTACTACCGAGGCCACTTCCCTTTTTCTGGCCAGAAACAGAACTCTCATCCAAAGATCAGGTTCCCACATGTTCTCTGAAGAGATCCATGGAGCAAGCACCACAGCCTCCATCCAAACCCTTTCTAGTTCTGATGTTGTAGCCCAGAGCCCCTGGCTGCTTAGGAAGGACCTGAGGGCTCCAATAGGGACCTCTTTACAGTGAGGGAGGAAATTTCCCATAGCGGTAGAAGGTGTGATAGACATCAGAGACTGTGGTTCCATTTCCTGAGGGTCTAGCCCTAGTATGGAAACACCAAGAAAGCCTGAACAAAAGTATGTGCCACCCTACTGTACAGACAGACTCACAAACAAGACAAACAACAAGAAGAAAGTGGGAGTCCTGGCACTTACCTGCTAAAGGGACCAAAAGCACACAATGTAAAGGGGCCTATTCACCGAAATACACCACTCAAGGGGGCTGCTCAACCAGTGCCACATGAGGAGAGGGAGACAAACAGATCCCTGTTCGGGTGCCAGATGTGGCAGGGTCCTGTGCCGTTTCCTTTGGGAGAGGGGGCAAGTACGTGCAGAATCAACAACACAGACTCTGGGAGGATGTTGAAACAACAAGCCCAGTTTATTCAGGAAGAGGCAAGCCTTATATACCCTCCACCCTGGCCCAGGGGAAGGTCTGATGAATATGCATCTGCTGATGTGAAATGGCTGCCTCTCATTGGTCCAGGTCATCTCAGATCATGTCTCAGCTGCTGTTGCTAAGGCCCTTAGGCAGACCCAGGTTGGCTCTCAGGAAGTATCTTATTACTGGTTTGGGCCAGTGGACCCTCAAGCCTGTTAGGGATGAGTCATCCCACAACTGTCCATTTCTTTTTTTACTGATATCCTTATCAAAATATGATTCACATGTTAAAAGAAATAATACCTTGGCAAAAAGCAAGTACATAAGAAAGGGCTTATTTGGCTCACACTCCCAACTCACCTGGTCCATTATTACAGGGAGGTCAGGTAGGTACTTTAAGCACTGCATCCACAGTCAAGAGCAGTAAGAGAGAGTAATGCATGGATCCTTGCAAGTTGTAGTCAGAAACAAAAGAGAATAAATGCATGAGTCCTTGGCTGTTTGCTTGCTCTCAGCTTTCCTCCTCTCTATACTGTTGAGGATCTCCTACCTAGGGAATGGTGCTGCTCACAACAGACTGAGTCCTCCTACATCAATTAAGAATCAAGACAGCCCACCACACAAATGCCCACAGGTCAATCTGATCTAGACAATTCCTCCTTAAGACTCTCTTCCTAGGTGGTTCTAGACTGTGTCAAGTTGAGAGCTGAAGTTAACCAGGGCAAAGGGACTATAATTAGAGTAGTGAAGCATAATTCTTCTGGCCTGTCATATAACCAGAAGATTGAGTTTAAGCTGAATTCGTTCTGAAACAGACATTCTTTAATTGGTCTTTCCCCTCTGATCATGAGATGACATGGGATATAGCCACCTGGGAGGGAATCTTACTGGGTTTCATATAGTATTGTCTCTAAGCATCCTCTTCCTCTAATGCCAGTGAAGGTGTCAGTGCGTGACCTCATGTACTGGAGACTTAGAAAACGAATCCCTGATTTGCTTTCAGATCATGTGTCCTGACCTGTGATAAATTGATTATTCATTTCTCCTGATTAGGCAGCAGATGGATTTTTGTTTGTCGTAGGATGTGACCGAGGGAAGATCCTCTTTGTCTCCGAGTCTGTCTTCAAGATCCTCAATTATAGCCAGGTAACGTTGGAGCCCCTACTAGCGGTTGCCAGCTTTGTGGTAGTTAGAAGTAGCACCCCAGTTTTTCAGAAGAATTAAAGTATATGGGCCACATGTGATACCCTTCTTCCAAAAATTCTTAACTGCTTATCAGAGAGGCGAATTTAAACTTAGGAAGAATTTTAATGGGTCCTATATTTCCCCCAACTGGAGAAGCTGACTCTGAGTTTTCTTATTGCTACAAAATAAAGATCCCACGTCTGTGGACTAGCAGTGGGGAGTGGAACTGTCTGACAAGGGAGAGAAAGGCAGACAGGTAATTAATACCCAAGAATAAGAACCTTGGAAACTTACTCCACAATGCTAGGAAACTCTGTTGAGCCTTGGCATCCTCTATACATTAATAATAATGACCCAAGTGGTCTCAGTTTCTTGTCTTGTTGCTGTGATAAAACACCCTGACAAAAGACAACATAAGGGAGAAAGGGTTTATTTACTTCAGCTCAAAGTCAAGGTTACAGTCCAGCATGGAGGGAAGTCACAGCATCAGGAGCTTGAGGCAGCTGGTCACATCACATCCACAGCAAGCAATGGATGCATGCAAGCCCCGCCTCCCATTCTCCATTTATGCAGTCCAGGATCTCAGTCAGGGAATGGGCCTGGCACAGTGGGTGGGTCATCCCACATCAATTAACAATCAAGATTACCCCTAGCAAGCATGCCCAGATGCCCATTGTTCAGGGCATCTAGATTCTAGATTCTGTTAACATTAACATTACATGATTTGTTTTTGATTGCCTATAGGATTAAATAAGAGGAGCATATGAAAGTTTCTTAAATAATCATTTCACCTATTATGTTCTCAGAATATTTGTGAATTCATTTACTCATTTACATCTTGATAGTTGTATAGAAGCATGGTAGGCAGATTTTAATCAAAATGGCATGTCTATAAATGAGAATTCATGTAATTTAGCTTTCCCAAGATGTTTTACTTTTTCATTTTTCTTCTCAGGGCACTCATTAAGGGAGATTTGTTATCCCTGTGAGTGGATACAGGTGACAAAGGCACACAAGGATAGGACTTGGCTAGTTGGACTCTCACCCTAGTACTCAGGTGGCTGAGATAGGAAGGTCATGAACTTGAGGACAGCTTGCACTTCATAGAGTCCCAGGAAAATTCTATGTCACAGGGAAATTCTGTGTCAAAACAAACAATACCCCTCAAAAGAACAAAGGGGCTTAATGTTAGAGCTGGAAAAGGCCCACTCTCTGTGGTTTTTCTTTTTAAGGTCTACTGGGGAACTCAGGGGTGTTGGACAGGTGTCTCTTCCTGGTGTCTGTCTAGGCAGAGGGCTGGATGTGTGTGCAGGGTCACATGAGTGCGTGAGATGTTCGGGCTTACGAAGGCAGAGTAGAGACCGGGATTATACAGACTGTGAGTGCTGCTGTGTCTTCCGTATCTCACTGGCGCTGACTTGTCCATTCACATTTCATCCACAGAATGACCTTATTGGCCAGAGTTTGTTTGACTACCTGCATCCTAAAGACATTGCCAAAGTCAAGGAACAGCTCTCTTCTTCAGACACCGCCCCCCGGGAGCGACTCATTGACGCAAAGAGTGAGTGCAGGACAGGCTCTGTGTTTCCTTATGCCCACCCATGCATGCCGCCACCACACGGCCCACCGGTGCCCAGGCACAGAGAGCCTCTCCCGTCTTACCTCTCTGCCATTTTTCTCCATGACAGCTGCTTGCTGTGGCTAACTGGACTTACTTACAGTCACTTGGGTTTATTCACACTGTAGTCTACATACAGAAGAGAAGTTTCAATGCCTGAACTTAGTGGAAGGAGGAACTGCTTTAACTTGATTCTATCTGATTTCTGGTCATTTTTTTTTTTTTTCTTCAGAGTCTAGAACTTCCTAGTAGCATGCTCCTGAGGTGAAAGGGCTCACACTGTCTTGTTCTCCCAGGACAAATCTCTCTGTCTCTGTCTCTCTATATCTATCTCTGTCTCTCTCTGTGAATTGCGCTTATGCATCCTCAGAAGATAAACCTGAGAACACTTAAAATGTCATTGTTTCAGCCTGGCGGTGGTGGCGTATGCCTTTAATCTTAGCGCTCAAGGGGCAGAGGCAGGTGGATCTCTGAGTTTGAGGCCAGCTTGGTCTACAGAGTGAGTTCCAGGGCAGCTAGGGCTACACAGAGAAACCCTGTCTCCAAAACCAAAAGAAAAAAAAAAAAAAGCCACACTTTCTACAGCTTATGGTCAGTATTTCTCTCTCCCCAGCCCTTGTTCCCCACAGACATTCTCTGCTTCTCAGATCAAAACCCAGGAGCTGGCCCTGTGGGAGGCTAGGCACACATCCTGCCTCCAGCTGTCACTAGCTGTATGGCTGTGAGGAAGTTGTTCACCTCTCTGCGCCTGTGCCCTCACCTGTGAAACAGACCGATTTCATTGGGCTGTTGAAAGATGAATGGTATTGACTTTGCTACACAAAGAATGTAGATGGTTCCCAGCGCATGGCAAGTGTGACACTGAGGTTGGACCCATCTGGGCCCAGGGCAGTCGGGCCTAAAGGTTTTCTTGTTTCTCAGCTCTCTGTGTTGATTGCTGATGGAGATGGTGTCAGAGAACTCCCCTCAAAGCACCTTTGCAGGAAGTTGTCTATCTCCATAAAGGCAGACATTGGCCCTGGGACTTGTTGTCGTTTGTAGCCTGGCCTCAGCACCTTTCACTGATCTAAGGAGAAAAAGATGAATGACATTTTGTCCTTGAGGCTCTTCCCACATGGTCAGGAGACAGGGACATGGGCAATACCCTGCACAATAGTTGTAGCTACAACAATAATGCCAGGTATGGAGCATGGGATGGGTAAATCTCACTTAGGTATGGACAGGCACTATTGAGTCTGGCACCTACGGTAGATTTGGAGAGATGGGTTAATGTATGCCAGGAGGAGAAGAGAGATGAGCAGAGGAAATGATCTGTGGATAGGTACCAGGTGGAGTCTCATGACCTGTTGCCTTTACAGCAAAATGTGCAGGGAGAGAGATACAGTAAAGGGAGCTGAACCAGTGGGGCAGGTTTGAATTGGCATTCTAGAGAAGTTAGTAGAGTCAGTGTTGTGGAGGGTATTGTGGAGAGGAGCCCTAGGCAGTGGCCACTACTTGGCATGGCTGTGGTGCCCCCCAGTGGTGTCTGCAGTCCCAGCTTTCACAACGATGAGTTGTGTAAGGAGGCGTGTGTGTCAAAGTCCCCCAGGACCTTTCAGAGTAAATTCATAGCCTGACCTCACAGAACAAAATGGTAGCTTGGTAGAGGGCATAAGGCCCAGGGTTCCATCTGCAGTGCCATGGTTAAAACCACAAGTCTAGTTTTGGGTTTGGGGTAGCCACATGAGTCAAAAGTAAGAATAAATGCAAAGCTAATTATAACATCTTTCCTAACACAATGAATCTAAAATACTATCTTGATGTAGTTGTTACAAAAGATTTAAAGATTTAACATTTTTTGTGCCGTCTCTGGAATCCCGCATGCATGCACTCACACAACCCTTTCCAGTTCAGAAAGGACACAGTCCACAGCAGCATGACACTAGTGGCTGTCACCTGGAGCACACATCTAGAATGGAGTCCACGAATTGGGCCCCCAAGGGATTCTGACTCCAGTCAGCCTGGAATTTTAAGGTCATCCTGTGCCCCCTCCAATTCCAATATCCCAATCCTGTGCATCCTTTGGGTAGGACCCCTGTCCTTTGGCTGGGAACCAAGTGTCTGCCACTTACTTGGCACTGATTATTAAGTTTCCCTGTTTTCAGTCCTTGTTGGTATACCTTCATTTCCCTATCTTCCTCAGCTCCTGTTAGGCAGGAACACATTGCTGTGTTTCTTTTGACCACCTGATCACCCATGCCACGTGTGCTGCTGTATTTCCTGCCCACGTGTAAACGTTCCCACGTGAACACTGGGCTTCTCCATGCATCTTCTGACCTCTCAGCCCGAGAGAAATTGGATCGCATACTGTGGTTATCAACAGTGAGGCAGTAAAGGCTACTTTTGAGGTCGCACTGCCCCTCCTGACAGACAGCCTGGCCCTCATTTCACTCCATTTTGTGTTATTTGCAGCTGGACTTCCGGTTAAAACAGATATAACCCCCGGGCCATCCCGACTGTGCTCTGGAGCTCGCCGCTCTTTCTTCTGTAGGATGAAGTGCAACAGGCCTTCGGTGAAGGTGGAAGAGAAGGACTTCGCCTCCACCTGCTCAAAGAAAAAAGGTACAACTAGCAGCCCTTTCCCATCCTGGCCTTAAGGAGGCTTGCCTTGGGTCAGGGCTTTTCAGATGGCCAGAGCAGCAGCGCCCAAGCTTGAAGTCAGGGCCTCCTCTCCCCTTATAGCCTGGGGCAGCTAAAATGGGGGTGGGGAGCCATGAAGCCCTGATGTGTTGCCATGGGCACAGACTTGTGAATAGGCTTTCTGTATTTAACGTCTGTTTAATCCTGATGTGGCTTGGAAAAAACACACTCAGCCACAGTTCTGTCTCTTGAATACCCACCCTTCTAGAATCCTCTGGGCCAATTTCCCCAGTGACCTCATGTGTTAAATGCATGGGATGCTGTTCTTGCTTCTTGCAGCATTCTCTCCCTGGCCCCTTTGGCTGCTTCTCCTCTCTGTCCTGGGGCTGCTGTCTGTCCTCTGTCCACATTGATGTATATATATGTAATGTCACTCACAGGTCAAAAACTTCCAAGTTTACATTTCTAGCTCAGGCTTCTCTTTTGAACTCCACGTATGTAGGTTAAATCTACCTTCTTATAGTAAGTCTCAAGGGTATCTGCAGAATAGCCACTGGTTCCCTGACCTGCTGGGCCTGCTAATATTACTGATTTAAGTTATGGTATTTAGTTATGCCCAGGCATAACCTGAGTTTTTTTTTTTAAGATTTTATTTATTTTCATTTTATGTATATGAGTGTTTTGTTTTTGTGTAATATCAGTGTACCACATGCTACCTGGTGCCCACAGAGGCCAGCAGAGGGCATTGGATCCCCTAGAACTGGAGTTGCAGTTCTAGGTGCCATGAGGATGCTGACAACCAAACCTTGCTCTTCTGCAGGAGTTGCAAGTGCTCTTCCACTCAGCTGTTTCTCCAGTTGTGGAACCAGAGATGTTAGGGAAAAGCCTAGGCTCCAGGAGCTGCAACAAACTAGGTTAGGCCACTTGTCCCCAACAGAGAGACAGGTGATGGCGACAAGCAGAGAGAGATGTCTTCAGTGTGGCCACACTGGGGAGAGGAACAGTGGCCCCGAGTCTGTCTTTTGGGGAACTGATGTGTGTTTAGGACTAAATAGAGAAAGAACTGGAGCAAGGGGCAAGCCAAGTTACAGTTGTGGTCTAGGCATGGTCTCGCTGAACACTGTCTCAGCTCGCTTCCTAAACAGTGGGCCAGATCTGTCCTACTATGATGTGAAGCGGCAAGGCAAGCTTGGGGGACAGTCGCTTCTGTTCCAGGGTGCAGCCTTGCCCTCGTGGGTAACAGTTGCTTCTGTTCCAGGGTGCAACCTTGCCCTCATGGGTAACTGCCCTCATTTGGAGTAGACTGTTCCTCCTGGGTTTGTTTTTCCGAAGTCCAGGGTGATAGCAAGTTTGGAGCAATGGTTTACCTTTGTGCCTTCAGCCAAAGTAAAGGAGGCAATACAAAATGAAGGCAGAGAAGCCAGGCTGGCACCCTGCCTTGCCTCTGCTGTGAGTTACTGCTCTGAGGCCATGTTTCTCAGCCAAAGCAGCTTCTGAGAGCCTGTTTCACCTCTTGGAGCCAGCTACCCTCAGCTGTCTCGAGGCTGAGGTAGACACTGTGCTTTCTGCTCCACACAGCTGCGGGGTGGTCCTTTAACAGTGAATCTTCTTATTCCCTACCTGCCATTTAAAACTCTTCATGGCTTCCTGCGGCTCTTGAAGAATCATGATAATTAGCATATGATGCAAATGAGGTCCCTGCCACTCCTCAGTACATCTGAGCCATGCTGGCTTTCCCTTGGGTCCTGCCAGCCTCTTTCAAGGTCCAATGTCTACACTCCTCCCCACCTCTGATTGGAAGGTCTTTCCAGTTTCTTCACCTTCTCCCTGAAGACACAGACTGCCCGAGTCTTCTCGTGGTACCCCACAGACTTCCTTTCTAGTGCTTTCTCATAGATTTTTGCAGGATTGTATAAAGGTGGCCTCCCTGGCTACCAGGCCACTCAGATGTTTTTCTGCTGCCTGATGGGCTGTTCAGTGTTGAAGTCCCTAAGTGTAGGTGTGTCTCAATTAAAAATGTTTCTCTCTTTTCTGTCTGATCTGCATTCTCTTCCCCAAATCGGTGAATGGCAGCAGCAGCCACACAACCCTGAAATGTCTTCTTGTTGTCCATCAGTATCTTCTTGTTGTGTGACATTCATACCAAATCCCGACCATTCTCAGAGGCAGTCTGCTTCCTACCCACCCTGGGATGTCCAGTTCCCATCGTCTCTTGCCATTTTCTGCATCTTGTCTGTGCACCTCAGAGCCCTCCTACTTCTGCTTTCTACTCTCTTTCATCCAAAGTGCTTGATTTTTCTGTTTCTACATTTACATCCTGCTGGAGACCCTCCATTTCTTCTCTGCTAAACACATCTGTTAACAAATAACTCAGGGTCTTTATAGGCCTCAAAGTCCCTGCTCTACCTTTCCCACTTCTTTCTCTTTTTACTAATTTATTGTGTGTGTGTTTGTTTGTGTGTGTGTGTGTGTGTGTGTGTGTGTGTGTGTGTGTGTGAGAGAGAGAGAGAGAGAGAGAGAGAGAGAGAGAGAGAGAGAGAGAGAGAGAATTCCATGGTGTGTTTGTAGGTGTGGGCGTGGGGTCAGAGGATGGCTTTCAGAAGTTGGTTCTCTCCACCCACCTTATTTTGAGGCAAGGTCTCTCTTGTTTCTGGCCGCAGCACTGCATACTGGCCTGTGAGCTTCTGTCTCCGCCTCCCTTCTTGATGTAGGAATGCTAGGATAATTTCACCCCACTAGGCAAGTGTTCTTATCGGGGAAGCCATCTATGCAGTCTGCAGTCTGCATCTGTGCCTTTGTTCACCATCACACTGTAAAGACACGCCCAGAGCCCTGGCCAGCACTCATGCTCTCGCCTGACCTCCAGCATTGGTTTTTGGGGAGTCTTTTCCCTGAGATGGTCTGTTCCTCTTTGCTGTGTGCTTTGTGATGCCTTTGGTACAGGCTCTGCTAAGTACACATGACGCTGGGCCATTTCTGTTTGCTCCACCCACCAAGTGACTCCTTCTGGAGAGTGCAGCCTTTTTTTTGTCCATCTTTTGAGACTGCATCCCACTGCCAGGCCAGCACTGACACTCACCATGGGCTTTTGCTTTCCAGCAGATCGAAAAAGCTTCTGCACCATCCACAGCACAGGCTATCTGAAAAGCTGGCCACCCACAAAGATGGGGCTGGACGAAGACAACGAGCCAGACAACGAGGGCTGTAACCTCAGCTGCCTCGTCGCAATAGGCCGACTGCATTCACACGTGGTTCCACAGCCGGTGAATGGGGAAATAAGGGTGAAATCTATGGAGTATGTGTCTCGACACGCTATAGATGGGAAATTCGTTTTTGTAGACCAGAGGTAAGAGCCTACATCTCACCCTTCAGCAATGCAGTAGAGCAGTGGTTCTCAACCTGTGGGTTGTGACCCCCTAGGTTTGAATGATCCTTTCACAGGGGTCGCCTATCAGATATCTTTCATATTGGATATTTACATTACGATTCATAACAGTAGCAAAATTACAGTTATAAAGTAGCAATGAAAACAATTTTATGGTGGGGGGGTCACCACAACATGACGAACTGTATTAAAGGGTCGCAGCACCAGGAAGGATGAGAATCACTGCTCTAGAGTATTTCAACCCGAAGCTTAAAAGACTGGGTCATCAGCTGGCTTTTTCTACTCTTGTTGGGCATGTAGCTCAGTTAGTAGAGCATCTGCCTAGCATGCATGAAGCCTTGGGTTCTGTTCCAGCACCCTGTGCTGCTCGTGTGGTAGTTCAGGCCTTGAATCCCAGCACTTGGGTGGTAGAAGCAGAGGGTGAGAAGTTCTAAGTCATTCTCATCTATATAGTGTTTAGGGCAACCTTGGCTTACATAAGACCTTGTTTTACCAATACAATAAATAATAATAATTTTTTCTAAAACCTGAGATGAGTGACTCTAGGCCTCAGCTACCCTGTAATGAACACCCCATCTCTGGCTGCACATTTCTACATAGAGCAAGGGAAGTGAGAGTCCCATCTAAAAATCAGGCTCATGAGGATTGCATGATAAATACAGATTCTTCTCAGTACTCTTTGATATATAGCAATAGTTAAGTGGGTGGTTTGAAATTCGGTTCTGAAAGGAAACAGAAATATGACCTACAGCTATGAAATATTCCAGGGTCATGATGTTGAGAGCAATATAAGACGTAAAAAGAGCTATTTAGACCTGAGCTTTCCAGTAGAGTTGGCCATGGTGGACTTGTCTGTGTATTTAAATTTCAATGTCATTAGTTAAAATCAAAGCTTGAGTTTCTCAGGGCACTCCCCACACACTCCACATGGCTAACAGCACATAGATGACTACGCTGCTGCAGAAAGCCATGTTGGACAGCACTGTTCTTAGCCAACCTCTTCATCTTATGGATGAGGACCTGAGGTCTGGCCTGTGGATCAACTTCTGCTGGACTCATAGCTAATTGGTGCTAGATCTAGCCTGTGAACCAGATGTCCCAATTTCACTGCTGCTGCTGCCTCTCTTGGGAATATTCACAGGCTAATAACTAGCTCGTAGAGACAGCCACTAGATGCCAGAAGAGTAGGCATCTACTGTTTAAGGCTTTCATGGTCTCAGCTGCAGGAGTCTGGGCTTTAGCTGGCCTGGTACAAGCAAGCAGTGAAAAAGGAGCAGCCCTGCCCTGGAATTTAGATTTCTATCTTATTTTTACACCATTAATATAGTCATCTTGTCATTTAAAGACCTCCCGAAATTTGATTTCTGATAAAAGCCCCTGAAGTCATTTTTGCTTTGTTTTGCTCTGTTTTTATAACCCTGATTCAAATCGGAAGGCTGGGTGGGTGGGCACCCACATATCTAATCCACTGAGAAGCATCTAGCTTTCTTGCCTCCAGCTTTCATCTTGCTCTCCTGGAGGCTGTGATGGGGAGAAGTGGGCTGTTCATCTTAGGAGCGGCCTTGTCTTATTTAAAAGCTCTTGTTCTCTCTTAGGGCAACGGCTATTTTGGCATATCTACCACAGGAACTTCTAGGCACGTCGTGTTATGAGTATTTTCATCAAGATGACATAGGACATCTTGCAGAATGTCACAGGCAAGGTAAGCTGGGTCATAGGAGGAATGTGATATTCTAAAGTGTACCCTGCTTCTTCACCCCAGTTGGCCTTCCAGAGAAAATTGCCCCTACTATGTGGGAGTCAGCTAGCCCAAGACTCTTCAGGCCACAGCATGTGAGAGGGGAAAAGACTGTTGGCTCCTGAACCATTTGTCCCCTCCAGTGCTCGGCCCCTACTCACTGCACAAGGCCATGACTGTTTGTAGAGACATCTCTTGGTGAGGGTTCACTCTGAGCCTGTACAGATTTCATATGTCCTGCACTGATCTGATTTTCTTTCCATACCAGGCTACATTGCCTCCTGTATTTTCCTTGACTCATGGTGTCAGTTTTATTTCTATTGCTGTGACAAAATACCCAGATAAAAAGCAACTTAGATGGGAGAGAAAGTTTATTTCAGCTCACAATACAGGGTACAGTCCATTGCTACGGGAAGTCACAGTGGCAGGAGCTTAAGACAGCTAGTCACATGACACCTATAGTCTAGAGTAGAAAGTGAACACGTGCTTGCTCACCTGCTTGGGGTGCTCATCTCAGTGTCTTTGCTCTTACATAGTTCAGGGCCCCACAAAGGGAATGGTGCTGCCCATAGTGGGCTGTGTTAATGGGATAATTCCATGGAGTCTATTTGATGGTCAAAGGAATTTATTCGGGGGTTAACTCACAATAAGAATAAAGGAGTTGGTCTTGGAATCCTGGAGGGGTGGGACACGGTCCAATGAGGTTCTCAGGAGAGTTTTGCCTTGATCCGCAGCACCAGCATCCAAGACCACGAGGTAGCAAAGAGAAGAGGGGCGCGTGTATGTGCATCCCAGGTCTTAAGGGTTCCTGTCTGGGACACGCCAAAGGGGGCGGGTACCTAGCAGCTACTGCTGCCTCACTAGGGACAGTGCTTCAGGGTATGGCACAGACAACCACCCACTACACTGTGTCTTCCATATAAGTTAACTTTATTAACACAATCCCTTACAAATGTGCCCCAGGCCAGCTCACTGTACCCCTCATCGAAACTCTCTTACCAAGTGATCTAGGCTGTATCAGGGTGACAGAGCTGATGATCACAGATGATATGGCTACACATGCAGCCCCTCCCTTCACTGTTTCTACGAGAGCTTGTTTAGTTGCCTCAGACATCCCTTTATGAAGTTCCCTATTTTCAGCACCCCCACTGCCTTGACTCTGGTTCAAGCACTTGTGCTTGTGGGTCTCTTACTTCCTCTCACCCTGGGTCCATCACCTGTAGTTATCTCATTTATTGTTAAATAGATAGGACCTGATAATATCATATCCCTTTTAATGTTCCAGTGTTTAGACTCAACATACAACCACTTTCAACAGGCACCAGAACCCAGACTTCCCACCTTCATCTCCTGGCCCTGGCCCAGTTCCTTGATTCCACTTCCCAGATTGGTTCTGTCTGTGACCCTCTCCCTATGCCTACCTGCTAGACTGACCCTGTCACCCCTTGGCCTTTCTTTCCTGCTCTTGGCTGGAGTGTTCAGTGGCCTTGGTCACTTCTTTCCAGAGGGCATGATTCATATTCTGCCTCTTTTGTTTCTAATGCTTGGGCATGAAAGGTGCTCATGATGTCTGTTTCTCAAAGGATGAGATCTGAACAGCTCAGTGGCCTCTGTTGACTCAGATTTCCTGGCCAGGGACTACTGCTCTTAGGCTTTGTGACAGGGGAGGAACATGGCTGGAGTTTATTCAGACCTAACTCCAACATTCCTGAAAGCCTTCATTTTCATAGACTCTGGAAAGGGGTGGCACGTTGACTGAAAGGCTATGAGTTAGATCCTTGGAAGCTGCCTGTCTGAGCACTGACCACGTGCCCACTTGGCTTTCTGAGGGTGATGGCATGGGGGCTGAGCATCTGGGATCAGGTGATCTGTTTAATATACTCACTGGTTTGAGGAAATGACAATAATCATGGCTTCTCTGCATTTTCAGTTTTACAGACAAGAGAAAAGATCACAACTAATTGCTATAAGTTTAAGATCAAAGATGGTTCCTTTATCACACTACGAAGTCGATGGTTCAGTTTCATGAACCCGTGGACCAAGGAAGTAGAATACATTGTCTCAACCAACACTGTTGTTTTGTGAGTATCTTCTGTGAGATATACCCTTGCTTCAAAGGGTACAAGGGTACTGGGACAAAGGGTACAGGCAGTAGCCAGCATCCACATTTTAATGTCACCTTACTAGTGTCTTGTGTTAAGAGGAAGCCAGGAGGAGTTGTTAACCAAGGACAGGCATTGGCCCTCCTCCCATGTGAGCCCCAATGGTGAGACTTGCTCCAGGCAACAGCCTAACCCTAAACCTAACTCCACACATGGGCATCCACTTATGCTGGTGGAGGAAGGTGTCACCCATTGGTGAAAGGCTTACAACATAGGTACTAGCTCTTTCTGACCTTGGGTGAGGATGGGTGGGTCTCCAT